>NW_019396550.1:124247-146181 GCF_000591075.1 Eurytemora carolleeae | reverse complement strand
ATGTGTTTATGAACCCACCTGTTCATGATATATGTTTATGAACCCACCTGTTCATGATATATGTTTATGAACCCACCTGTTTTTGATATGTGTTTATGAACCCACCTGTTCATGATATGTGTTTATGAACCCACCTGTTCATGATATATGTTTATGAACCCACCTGTTCATGATATGTGTTTATGAACGGAAAACCTGGAGTTCCTCCTACAAATTGTTGCACTGGACTCATCATCGCTCAAACCTGGAGATTCAAACATTAGTTAATCTTGTCGCTAAAAGAGAATATAAACAAGTAATCCCTCATTTCAAAATTCATAAGTCTAAATCATATTGGTCGTTTAATATTTTTAATCTGTTGTGAATCGGGCTCTAATTTTTTAAATGGAGGATCACTTAAAATTGTGGACAGTTCCTTTAATTTTCTAATTTTTGCAGCTGGACATTTTGTGTATCATTTAATAGTATGGGAGTTTTACACAATGTACCTTTAATTTCTTTCTATCTTTGCAACCTAATGGTGTAGACCATTGAAAATTCAAATTTGTATTAGTCATCAAGCTTGTAGTTACGGGTTACAGAAGTGATTCAGATATAATCAAGTTTTGAAGAATTTGAAAATTAGAGTTTGGTAACGTTATGTTACAGAATATATAATGATGTTTATAGACTAAAAGTACCATGAAGCTCAATTTTTTTAAGGAAAATTAATGCAGATAAACAAAAATAATAGATTAGATTTTTATCAGGATATCATCGTCTTACTTGAATAGCAGTCAGATTTATCTCATTTTATTATCTATTTCAACAAAATATTTTAATTGGAAAAATAAAATCACAAACTGTTTTATTTTCTGTTTTTACAACCTTGATATTTCTAAAACCATTTAAAAAATGCAATGAATTTCCTTGACATTAAATATCTATAGATGCTGTCTGCTGTAGCAATTTAGTGTCTCCGTTTTATTTTTACGTCCGTCATAAAAAAAAAACATTGCAGTCGACTGCACACATTCAATATACAATCTCCTAAGTCCAAACATGTTTTTTAAATGATGAAAAAAGACTTTAAAAGCAATATAGCTCCCTTGCGGGAACTGCAAAGATAGCAATGCCTGCTTTACAAGGATACCCATGAAACCATACTCTGATCAAAAATGTGGAGCGGTAACGTCGTTTTTCTGACTCTGAAGTGTTTATTTCTGATCATTTCTCCAGTCTTTCAAATTAGCAAGAAATGAGCTCATAGTCACTTTTGCAGAGAAACCAGAAATCAAAATAAACAGTTTTCTAGAAGAAAAACATGGATTTATAATACATACTTGTAAATCAGACATTGCCATCTTTCCATGGTTACTTTAAAAACTTTACAGTCGCTTTAAACATTAAACTGAAGGATATGAAACGGTGATGAACTTCTATTGTTTAACCAAACTAAGATAAATATTTCACTATTGGAGTTAATCGTAAAAAACAAGTCCGTCAAGTTACACCGCGTACAGAATCAATGTCTTTCTTATGTTGAGATGTGAGGACAACATTTTTTAATTTTCAGAATCGCCAGGAATTTTAGTAAAACGTTGTTTTAAAAATATCAAAGCTATGACTTTTTACAAATTAAAACCCTATTTAAAACTTTTAAAAGTGTATTTGGAAATAGAGGTAATTTAAGTCGTTAATATATCTGTTAAATTTGGCAATATTTTTATGATTTATAGTTAACAATATATAATTATAGTTAAAAGGAAATAAACATCTTCTCTATATCAAATGGCGCATTTGTCGAAAATCATTCCAAGTATAGTCGATATTTATAATATTATAAACAAGATAAATAGAAATAGAAATATCTAGTAATAGATATATAAAAATATATAAATATATATAAATAGATATAGTGTCCAAACTTTACAGTACACTTTTTGTAGACACTTTGTTAATGGTGTATTCTTTGGAAAAATGAAGTTCTTAAAAACAGAACAAAGAAAATAAACTATTCTCATTTGTAGTTATTTAAAGTTTTAAAGCATGAGATTGATCCAGCAGGAATGTATTTTCTGTAAATGTTGTAACTTTTGTTTTGCAACAATTATTGCAGTTTTATTAGCTACTAGCTGAAGGACCCGGCGTTGCCCGTGGAAAATTTTTTTTTAAATTTTTAAATAACTTTCGAATTTTTTTTAGCCTATAACACCCGTTGGTCACCCATGAGTGTCCACAAAAAAAATTCAGCCCAATCGGTCCAGCTGTTTGGCCGGCTATACGCAAATGTCTTGTTTTATTATATAGAGATTGTAGTTATATCAGCTAGACCTGCTGACCTTGCTGAACAATTAAAAAAAACAAGAATTCGGCCAATTGAATTGAGTATTCCACAAATTACTCAACTTTTAATGAAACTGCTTCTTATCTTGAAGTTTTAATTGTACACAAAAGTTTAATGGTCCCAGGCTAGTCGCTTAATTTTGTTATGTTGTACAATGCAAGCTATATAATGTACAGTTTACTTAAACTGACAGTGTACAAGACAAGAAAAATCATAAACTTTTTATGATTAACAATTTCATTTTTGTTTGAGAAATGTAGGCTAAGGTTTAAATCACAAAGAAATTTTGAAAATTTTAAGCTATGGTTTATATCACCAAGAAAAGAAAAGATAGAGGGTGTCCCATGAAACATGCCAGTTGGTGAAGAGTTTAAAATGTCTTCTCCAATGATTAGTTAAGTTGTTGACTCTAAAGAGAATGATAAAAATATTATATGGCAATCATATTATAGTAAAATTGATCTCAAAGTAAAGTAAGTTTGAGGAAAAGATATATTTTTAACGATATAAACTGCAAACAACTTTAATATCCAATACGATATATGGAAGAAGATATTCAAAATTAATCACCAACTGTCATGTTTCGTGGGACACCCTGTATCTAAAGATTATCACCTATTGAAAATCTAACATTTTTAAATCTATACGATCGGGCGGTTTGTCTAAAATCTACATTTAGATAAGTTTGGCCTTCCATGTCAAAAGTGTACGAATTCTTAATCTCAATTGGTGACATGTTCTCATAATTAACCAATAAATAATATTTTTAAATGACTTAAGAATTTATGAAAATGAAAGAGGTATATTAAGAATAAAAGGGGGGGAGGGGGGAGGGGGGTGAAGAAAAAGTGTTAAGTATATACAGCGGCAGTTTAAATTAGATTATGGTCAAATATTTCTGGGAGAAAACTTTATATGAAAACTAGTTTTTATGTTTTGAAATTTTCATGCTAAACTCTCTCCCTCTAGTTAACTAAGCGTTAAGGATGCTTTAGGGTCTTCTATAAAAAATTAAGCTTTTAACCCTTTCCCTGCTGGGTACTTGAAAATCAGGATAGGCTGGGGGAGGGCGATTTTACCCCCCCCCCCCTCAAAATCCCATATTTGATGTCCAAATATGACAAATCAAATAAAATCAAATCAAATTAAATTAAAGCTCCAATGCTCTACTTTTGAATAAAGATAAAAATTGCAAAATCCGGTTAAATAGTAAAAATGTTTGCAAAAAAAAATGTCCAAAATACATTTTTGAAAAGGCCTTGATCATTCCATTTCAAATCTGCAAAAATATTTGCAAAATTTTAAGTAACTTGATGTGTAATTAAGAAAAACTAAAAATGTACAAATTTCTTTTGACGGGTTGTATGCAAATAATTTGCTAAATTTCTTTACAAAACTTGCGCTATCCGTTTCCTTATGTCAGAGGCTTTCCAAAAAGATCAAAACAAAGATTTGTTTGTTACGGGAAAAAGTAGTCATTCAGGCAGTGAGCCTGAGGACTCAGTTATTATAAAAGCCCGGTTTTATACCTTAAGGGAGGGCTGTGGGTATTTAGGAAAAAGTCAGAAAACTTTAACAGCCTCAGACCAATACATTTTGTTATGTAAAAAACTACAGGGGGGACCCCCCCCCCCAGCAGGAATAGGGTTAAATATTTATTTTCCTCGTACTATGCAAAACCAAAAATTTTAAAAAATAACGAAAATGGGTAATTGTTGTTTGTCAATAAACATGACTTGCGAAGTTGCGGTACAGAATTCGACACGTTTCCAGATAAAAAAAAAACCGATTTCTTCTTCATTGTTACTCAAAGTATAACGTTATAAATCGGCATGCAACTTTGAAATTGGAAGGTTACTTAAAATTACTCTTTCAATCCATTTCGGGTGAGAATTTTTGATAGCGAGAGAAGTTGTTGGACTAAACGGATGGTTTGTGCAATTGGTTACAACTCAATAGACTTAAAATAGGGAGAATTATTCAAATTATAGTTGAACAGGAGTCTTCCCCCACTTAATAGGGGTGGATTCTCCAAAGTGTTGAATGAAATATTGGTTCAACCTCTAAATACAAATTTCAGAAAAACAATTTTTTATTTTGTTAACTTCTGTTTAGCTGCAGCTTGAAAAGGGAAAACCCAGCTTTGCCTGGAGTTTTCCATGTAAAACTTAACTTAGAAGTTTTAAACAAGGCAAAGAATATTTCCGTGGTTCTACCGAGTTCCCTAATCAAAGTTTTAGACCAATTGGTAACGTGGTCAAGGGATTCGATCTTGACCAATTGGTAACGGGGTAAGAGTCAAGGGGTTCGATCCTGAGTTATAATCGGACAAACAAACAACACCCATACAGAGATTGCTACTTTATATAAATAAAGTCAACAAAATTATATAGTGTTTTGGCTGTTCAATAAAATCATGAATCTTTATTCGAAAAATAATATCGTGAGTTGTAAAAAAATATGTTTAATGTTTGTATTATTTTAGTTATGAAATAAAATCATTTTTTAAGATTGTGGATTGAACTATTTTAAGATATTGGGTCGAATTACATGTTAGGTTGCAAAATGACTATCTATTGTAATAAGATATTTATTAAAACAGTTTAATATCATTTTCCAACTCCATGATTTAAAATGTTAAAAAATAAAAGTTTAAAATCTGTAAAAAAAAGCATTTAAGATTAGCATTTAAAAATACATTTTTATTTGTTGAGTAAAAAAGTGCAAAGTTGTCGTGTAAAAATCAGCTGCACTATTAAACCAGTTTTCAAGACTGTCTTTTTAGTTTATATTCTGTTTTATGCAAAGAGAAAGGTTGGGGGGATAGGGTTGGTAGTCAGATCGATCAAAAGGACTGTGTACCCAATTTGAAACTTTAAACTTTGTGTCTGGTTAAGTATGAATTAGACATCAAAGTTTTTGTTTCTTTAAGCTGTTTATTTGCATTTGCGATTTCTCTGCGAAAGTGACATTCATGATTACATATATCTTGAAAAATGCTAAGTTAAGTAGGTTGACGTATAGGGATTGCCAGGCAAAGCTGGGTTACCAACCTAGTTTCTAAATATTGCAATATAAATGAGCTCCATTGTATCTTTTAGCATTAAAGAATTCAAACAATTGATTTGCCCGCAATCAATCAAATAAATCTGGAAGCTGATCAGAATATTACCTTTACTATATTTATTGTAGATATATCATATAGTTTTGATAGATTTATATAAAAATATGAACATAATATGATTTGAAAGCTAGTCTGCACAATAAAGCATATGATGATCGGTATATTTTAAGCGAAGAGTTCGTTATCAAAATTTACAAAGACGTAAAACTTAAGCAAATTGCAAATATTAAATGATTTTCATGTTAAATTCTCTTATTAAAAAGATTTTAAGGAAGAACAAGAATGTTTTTAAATTTTTACATGTAACAGAATAAATTTACGTGGGCCATACATGCGTATTTTTAAAGAAAAAACCGTATAAAATTCTAAAACTTACATTAAAAATTATTAGAGATATTTAGCACAAACACGGGCTTTTAGAAAAAATATTATGATTCTTTATGATTAGCGCACAGAATAAAAAATGGTTGCACGTTTTTTAACGCTGAATTTCTGCGCAAAAGTTTGCGTAAACAGCAAGAAAATTGCGCAAAAAATCATAAACCTATTAGATTCAAGGGAAAACAACTAAACGAGCAGATTTCTATAAGTTGAGCGGAGGCAGCATTGATTGTTTTGTATTTGATATTTATACATTTGAATATTTATGAATACTTAATTTAGGTCAAATTACTTTGTTTTGACTCCGACGAGAAAACTTGGCTGAAACGTTTCAAAATAGAAATGCTAAATTGTGTTTTGAATATAAATATGAAATACAAATTCACTAAGAGGGATTAAAAGATCATTTTTAAAAAACAGTTAATAGTTGGGATTTAAATGTATTTTGATAACAAAGATGTGGATTTAAACCGTTCACCCAAATTGGGGGGGTGGGGGCAATTTAAAAATTAACTAGCTTTAAAACCTGCACGTTTATCTACATTATAGTAATAATTATAGTAAAAAAAAAGTTCATAGTTTGAGTGTTCATAAAGAAAAAAAAAAAATAGAAATGCAGAAAAAAAACAATAACCAAATGAACAATTGTTATCAACATTTCAGAACTTTCACAGCCCTTATTCTGGCTAAAAATGCATATTGTTAGGCTATGATTTTATCAAATCATTGGTACATGCAAATGCATGTAGTGCATATATATATGATATATCTTTATTGTTATGCATGTTTATTAATAATGTGTAGAACTATGGAAAAAGTTTAAATTAAGAATTGAATGTTCTGAAAGTGTCTCAATATATTTTCATTCAGTTTTCAGACTTATCTCTTATAACTCGGAATCAATTTGTTCGAAATAAGATTTTAAGAAATTTGCCAAATAATGTTAAATTGCAGTTCATTTCTTGTGAACATATAAAGTGATAAAATAAATTGTTCAAACTTAGTTGTTCAGATAAGTTCATAGTTTACTTTACACAAAGTTCCTGGGAGGTATATAATCAGAACTAAGTCTATTTACATTTTTTTATGGGATTCTCAATATCATAAGAATTGTCCTTTTTTCATCTGTGACATTCATTCATTTGTTTCACAAATCATTATTTGTTTACAGTGTAATTTGTATTAAACATGATTGGTCATTAAACCTATAATATTGTGTACACTGCTATAGACTTTTACAGTACTTAAGTTTGTGCAAAATATTGCATTTCAGTGCACCATTCAACTTCCAACCGTGACTCTGCAAATTCTATTTTCTACATAATTTACAATATTGACAGTAAAAGAAACTAAAGGGATTATCTTAAAATCTGTTAACCCTATTCCCGCTGGGGGGGGTCAATTTGACCCCCCCCCTTGCGTATCCTGGTTTTCAAGTACCCCAGCGGGGATAGGGTTAATCGTTGAATTTCTATTTCCAAGTTGTACACAAATACTTTCCTATTTAATTTTGTCTTATAAACATTACACATTTATGTCACGTTTAAAAATCTTTAATTCTGAAGCAATCAAATATATAAGTAAGAACATACCCAATTCTCTTGTCCACACAATGTTTATTAACAATTATTTTTTTTAGAAAGAACCCTTTATAATCTTTACTTATTGGTAAATGGACTTTTTGCAGAATTTATAGTTCAGATATTTTCAAATATCTACAAAATCTGGTTGGAAAGATATAAAGATAAAAAAGATAGAATTCAAATTTGTTTTTATATATTGAAAAATAAAAATATCATGTGATTACAAAGTTTTCTACCTAAATTAAGTCCATTAGCTTGCTCCCATGATAAAGATTCTGGGTTTCAAATTCTGAGTTTCAGGTTCTGGGTTTCAGATTCTTGGTATACGTTTGCAAGTTTAGATTCTGGGTTTCAAATTATGGAATCTGGGTTTTAAGGTTCTGTGTTTTAAGTTTTAGAATTATTAGTTTTAGGTTATTTGGTTTCAATGTTTATAAACCTTTAAACAATCAGTTTTAGGTTCGCAAGGAAAATGTCAAATTCACTGAATTATTTTTTTTAACCTGTGAAAATATGTTAAAATATTTTTCATTCCTTCACTTTTTAAAAATTCACATTTAAGAATTGTTTTAATTCACTGTATGCCAGCTCTAATATGTCTTCATTGTACAGCTTAAACTGTACAGCATTATCTGTACAGTGTACAGTAAACGCCTTGAATGAATGTACAGTGTACAGTATGTTCCTGGTATGACTGTAAGAATACAACTGCAAGTCTGAAAGTTGCAATGTTCGACTATCAGACGCCGGGTGCCTCTACCCCGGTCTCTCGCCTCCCCTACCTCCGTCCTGCCAAAATCTACAGAATTGCAAACTGCAAATTTTTGCAGAGAGAGTACGCTGCGTAGAGCCTAGAGTGGAGGCTGGGAGTCATGTAAGAGATAGGTAGAGGTTTCGTGACAACCTGGAAATCATTTTATAAGTTAACCCTCTATTTCTTACAGCTTATCTATGTGCTAGCCTTTTTCTGTTGTCCATTTAGAAACTTTTGCGAATTTTTCTGTTTTGATTTATAGAACTAGAAAACTACAGAACCAAAAAACTAGAATAATAGAAAACTATTAGGATAGAGAATTAGAGAACTAAAGAGCTATAGAACTAGAGAACTAGAGAACTAAAAGGTTAGAGAACTAGAGAACTAGAGAACTAGAGAACTAGAGAACTAGAGAACTAGAGAAATGAAGAGCTAGAAAACTAGAGAATAATAGAACAAGAAAACTTGAGAATCACAGAACTAGAGAACTAGAGAACTAGAGAACTAGAGAACTAGAGAACTAGAGAACTAGAGAACTAGAGAACTAGAAAACTGAAGAGCTTGAAAACTAGAGAATTATAGAACTAGAAAACTTGAGAATCACAGAACTAAAGATTTAGAGAACTAG
Source organism: Eurytemora carolleeae (assembly GCF_000591075.1). Taxonomy (NCBI): domain Eukaryota; kingdom Metazoa; phylum Arthropoda; class Copepoda; order Calanoida; family Temoridae; genus Eurytemora; species Eurytemora carolleeae. The sequence goes on along the minus strand of NW_019396550.1, from coordinate 137,385 downwards.
AGAACTAAAGAATTATAGAATTAAAGAACTAAAGAACTAGAGAACTGAAGAGCTAGAAAATTAGAGAACTAGAGAACCTTAAAATTTTAGAACTAGAGAACTAGAGAACTAGAGAACTAGAGAACTAGAGAATTAGAGAACTAGAGAGTTAGAGAACTAGAGAATTAGAGAACTAGAGAATTAGAGAACTAGAAAACTTGAGAATCACAGAACTAGAGATTTAGAGAACTAGAGAACTAGAGAACTAAAGAATTATAGAATTAATTAATTAAAGAACTAGAGAACTGAAGAACTAGAAAATTAGAGAACTAGAGAACCTTAGAATTTTAGAACTAGAGAACTAGAGAACTAGAGAAATAGAGAAATAGAAAATTAAAGTGCTAGAGAACTAGAGAACTAGAGAACTAGAGAACTAGAGAACTAGAAAACTAGAGAAATAAAAATATTTTGCGAGCTACAGAATCAGAGAACTATAATACTAGAGCACAATAGAAATAAAAAAAATTGGAAAATCGCGGAACAAAAGAGCTAGAGAAATAGAGAACTGGAAAACTAGAGAAATAGTGAACTTACAAACTACAGAATTAGAAAATTAGAATATTAAAGAACTCTAATAGAGCTAGAAAATTTGAGAATTATAGAACTAAAGAACTTCAGAGAACTGGAGAACTGAAGAACTATAGAACTAGAGAACTAGAGAACTAGAGATTTAGAACTAGAGAACTAGAGAACTAGAGAACTAGAGAACTGAAGAGCTTGAAAACTAGAGAATTATAGAACTAGAAAACTTGAGAATCACAGAACTAAAGATTTAGAGAACTAGAGAACTAGAGAACTAGAGGACTAGAGAACTAGAGAACTAGAGAACTGGAGAACTAGAGAACTTTTTAATTATAGAACTAGAGAACTGGAAAACTAAATAACTAGAGAACTAGAGAATTAGAGAACTAGAGAATTAGAGAACTAGAGAATTAGAGAACTAGAGAACTAGAAAACTAGAGAATTAGAGAACTAGAGAACTAGAGAACTAGAGAACTAGAGAACTAGAGAACTAGAGAACTAGAGAATTAGAGAACTAAAGAATTAGATAGCTAGATAATTAGAGATTTAGAGAACTAGAGAACTAGTGAACTAGAGAACTAGAGAGCTAGAGAAATAGAGAAATAGAGAACTAGATACTAGTGAATTAGAGAGCTATAAATAGATAACTAAAGAAGTGGAGAACTGAAGAGCTAGAGAACTAAAGAATTATAGAATTATAGAACTAAAGAACTAGAGAACTGAAGATCTCGAAAATTAGAGAAGTAGATAACTATAGAATTGTAGAACTAGAGAACTAGAGAACTAGAGAACTAGAGAGCTCGAGAACTTGAGAAATAGAGAATTAGAGTGCTAGAGAGCTACAGATATTAAGAAATAGAGAACCAGAGAACTAGAGAACTAGTGAATTAGAGAGCTAGAGAGCTGAAGAACTAGAGAAATAGAGAACTAGAGAGCTAGATAGCTAGAGAACTGAAGAGTTAGAGAACTAGAGAACTAGAGAACTAGAGAGCTCTAGAACTTGAGAAATAGAGAATTAGAGATCTAGAGAACTAGAAAGCTAGAGAGCTAGAGAACTATAAAACCAGAGAACTTGATAACTTGATAACTAGAGAACTAGAGAACTAGAGAACTAGAGAGCTATAAAACTAGAGAACTAGAGAACTAGAGAGTTTAATTTGCTTACTTTTGCTTAAGCCTTAATCAAGTAATTTTACAAAATGATTTATTCTTCTTAAAATTTCTTATTAGGCCAGAGGCCGAATTGAAAGAATTTGAGCCGCGGTTTAGATCCGCCAAAACCAGGTTTAAATTAAGCGCCGGCTTAAGTCTTCAATTTCAGCCGCGGCTCAAATTCTTTAAATTCGGCGCCAGAAAAAACGTAATTCAGACCTGATTGACGATCTGCAGTGATATTATATTGTACACTCTATATGTGTCAACAAATGCCAGTTGTTTAAAAATAATTTCCCCAGCGGCGCGTTCTAATCAAAATCTATAATTACAAGCCTGTTTTAATTTGGAACTTGAATAAGTTAGTTATAAGAAAGAAATGGAAACTTGTCATCATAGTATTAATATAAATGCTGACCACTGTATTAATATAAATGCTGACCACTGTATTAATATAAATGCTGACCACTGTATTAATATAAATGCTGACCACTGTATTCAAAAAGTTTCTTCCACATTTTTAGGAATACAAACAACCTCATTATTTCATAAGTTTTTCACTTTAAATTAAAAAACATAAAATTATATTAAATTTTCTGTAGTTGTAAAGGAGGCATCGCAGAAGACAAAATTAATGATCCACAAAGCATTAAAATAAATAAACTACTAGCTGAAGTGCACGGCGTTGACCATAATTTATGAAAAATCATGTTATTTTTTATTTACAAATTCTAGTTATTCTCTGCAATTCGTACAGTTTTCATAACAAACCAAAATATGAAAAATGCTTATATTTTTCGAATGCACTAGCAATGTATGCAAGAAAGGTATTTTTACTGACCCATAATTACTTTATAAAAATAAATACAAAAGGCTTTTTAGGCAAAAGAATATAGAAAATAAAATTTGTTTTTCTTTAGAAGGAACATTATAAAGCAAAAAAATTGAGATTTTAAAAGTTTTTTTGAAAAAGCGGAAACGGATCAAAAATATAAGGAAACCAACCTAAAATAAGAGGAAACCATTCAACTATAAATATTGGGAAAAGGATACAAAATATTCGGAAATCCCTCGACAATTCTGAACTTTTGAGGGATTTCCTCTAATTTGTTTAAAAAAGAACGTAAATTCCTCTAAAGTAATTTTAGATCCGTTTCCGTGTTGAGAAGTAGAGAACTAGAGAGCTAGAAAACTTTAAAAACAGAAAACTAGAAAACTAAAAAATTAGAAAAATACTAGAAAGCTAGAAAATTAGAAAGCTAGAAAGCTAGAAAGCTAGAAAACTAGAAAGCTATGAAACTAGAAAGCTAGAACACTAGAAAGCTATGAAACTAGAAAGCTTGAAAACTATATAGCTATGAAACTAGAAAGCTAGAAAACTAGAAAGCTATGAAACTAGAAAGCTTGAAAACTATATAGCTATGAAACTTGAAAGCTAGAAAATTAGAAAGCTAGAAAACTAGAAAGCTAAAAACCTAGAAAGCTAGAAAGCTTGAAAGCTAAAAACCTAGAAAGCTAGAAAGCTAAATGAAAAGTTCTCCTTCTATTTCCTTCAACAAGTTACGAGCAATAAATCTCTTTTTAGATTTAAGAACTTTTTACAACCCCAGCAGTTCCGTGCATTTTTATTCTTTTAATTAAAAAGAGGAATGTACTTTAAAATTGGGAAAGCGGGGGGGGGGGGGTGAACGAGTTTTTATCCTAAGGTGCTTAACAACAGTGAATATTTATACAAGATTACTGAAAATATAAAATAATTTTACAAGAGAAGTAAAAACAACTAAATTATGAGTCATTTCAAAATGACTTTCGATTTTTAATTTTACTTCAGAATAACCGTTCGAACCGAACTTTTCTTAACAGTACATGATAAAAAAATGGCCGATATGGTCCACATTGTTTGTGGCCAAATTTTACATTTCTAATTTACGAAATGAAATGGTGACTTGTAACACCGAATCTAAAATCTATTACTGTTACCAGAGAACTAGCGCGAAGCGCGAGATTAACTCTTTCACGATGGGAATTTTTTTAAATAACTTAATAACGGCAACATTCTTGACTTGTTCAACTTCATAATTGTCAACAAATTTTGCTTTACAATTTTTGTTATGTATAAGGTAGGGTGGAGGACGGTCAAACTCCGGGTCATATGGTTCAAAAAAATCATAAATGGTTTATGACTTTCAAAAAAAAAACAAGCCACAGAGATAAGATTTATATATTTGAAAAGCCCTTGAAAAATGATATGAATAAGGGCTTTGGGATGGGGTTAAGTTACAGGGCTAACATTTTTATTTTTAAAAGCCTTTTAAAAATGGATGCTAATATTTGTCAAAAGTAAAATTAACTATTTCTGAACATTTTTCTGACGTAATTTTTGAAATTTTTAAAACCATCCCTTTCTCCCTAACCATGAAAGATAGAGGTCTAATATTTTAATGAGCAGTGGGACAATGGACAATGTTATACACTCCCTATCTCAACTCTAAACCCCCCCCCCTCATCTATATTAGACAAAAATACCCCAGTCAAGAAAGGGTTAAAGTATTTTTTTATAAAACAATGTTGCAATGACGAAAATATTCCATCCTATTTATTTATAAAATGTCATTTTCGTCAGTAAAAATTGTGCACTTCAATCTTTAACAGTCTGGGGATGAAGGGAAATGGGGCAGGGGGAGGGGGGCTTCCCTCCTACATACTGCACCTGGTTAAAGATTAGTATCTTGAAATTTGCATTGATTTAAATGCTTAAGTCTAATGGTTATTTTTAAATTCTTTTCTTTAAATTCTGATCTCAGGATAGGAAAACAAATTTGGGAGGAGAGTTTTCCCTCTTTTGGCCAGACTTCCCCACCATCAGGATATTATTTAGTAAAAGGGGTTATACTTGGGGGACGCTCAATATAATCAGCCTGCTTATTAAAAATCTTATCAATTTTTAAGACAGGGTCGACTTTGAAGTGTCGCAACGCCTTGGGCTTTGATTTTATCACTCTAACTCACTTTTGCTTTTCTGTATCCCTTTGCATGTACATTTTAGCACTATATAGCAGTTTTTGTTAGCTTTAGTTTTTAAGAAGTAATTGGCATAATTCTTATCGATTTGTGCTTGAGAGCTTGAGACTTTTAAATCACAGTGCCCCCTTGAAAGGCAGCAGACTAATTGTCTGTTCTTTACAAGGGAATAATATGAGAAAGGCCTTTTCCCACGAGTTTGTAAAAATGATAATATGAATATATTTTTTGCTTTTCAAGACCTATAGTTTTCAACGATTTCAAAAAACGAAATGTCGCAAAAATGTAGACTCATTTTCAAACATATATAGTCATTTCAAAAAGTAGGATCTTGAATTATTTGTATGAACTCAGGATTGATGCTGCAAGATTTTGATACTTCAAACTCAGATAATTTGATCTCACAGAAATAATAGTTTGAGGTCTACAACATTGGGTTGCCAAGAATTAGGGACTTTGAAATCAGAGTTTGTTGCAAAGAATCACTTCCTTTATTGAATATTTTTAAGCACTTATTTTTAATTATTATTATTCAAGTATTTGTGTAGATACGCAGAAACTCTGTACAAGCATGTAAAAGGAATTGAGTCTTTGCCACAAATTCAATGTTTGGAATCCTTATATCTTTGCAACCTGACGACGTAAATCTTTGATATTTCAAACTTACATTATTTGATCTAACAGCCTTCATTGTTTGAAACATTAAAGGTCTTCGACATTGGGTTGCAATGATATTGAAATTAGATTTTTTGGCAAAAACTCAATTCCTTTGTACCATTTTTGTTTCTTCGCAAATTTTTCTTAAATCCTCAAAAACGTGATTGTTTCGAATCATCAAAAATTTGTAAACACTAGCCACAGACCTTAATTCCTCTGATTATTCAGCAAGGGCTGAAAGAACAAGAAAATATCGCTATTAAAGAATATTAAACCCTAGTTGTAGGTCATAAAACCCTCTTTATAACCTACAATGGTTGGTTACTCATTTCTTTAATGATCTCCCGGCCAATCCGACTACACGGAAGGAATGCATTTTTACTTTTTATGCTTAAAATACAGAAAAGTTAAACATTTCGCAGTTATTAAATATACAATTTATAATTTAAAGGGCCCCTCATTTAAAAATACACACATGAAATGCTAAATTTATGTCTAGACAATATTTAAAGTCTAGATGTAAGATTGTTGAGAAATGTTTTGATTAAATCAGTTGAAAAATAAGATTATAGAAAAACAAAATTTGAACCAAATGTGCAGAGACTTAGTTGAACCACTTCTCTTCTGCACTTGAATATTTCTGTTTATATTTCTTAAATAGAAACAAATTTTATAATCTTATAATAACAGAACTTGATATAGTAGAAAATTGAACAAAACGAAGAGTCAAAAGATCTTTTGAAATAATAATTAGAAATAAAGTGTTTGAAAAGGAACAAATACTACAATTAAAAATGTACTTTTTTGCGGTGAATCAAATCTTATAGATGTTATTTGCTTTGTTAGTTTACCAAAATGTAAAGTTTTTTAGCTCTATAAGATAAGTATGGAATCGTTCCAGCTCAGCCAATTATTGCATGGCTGAAATGAATCTCTATACAGGCTGAAAAAAGTTTGCTAATTTGCAAAAACTTTCAGTCCTAATCAATCTTAATTCATTTTCATAGGGTGATACCCTCTCCTTATCGAAAAAGATGTGCATGTAAAGTACAAGTAGATAAAGTACAAGTAGATAAAGTACAAGTAGATAAAGTACAAGTAGATAAAGTACAAGTAGATAAAGTACAAGTATATAAAGTACAAGTAGATAAAAAACAAGAAAATGCATTTTTAAGGTTTTTTTTCTAAAGCAAAAATGTTCGAAAATGTCGTTGTTAGAATTCAAAATACCAACAAAAAATCAGAGAATATATTGATTTTAAATGGAATAAAAACGCAATTTTAAGTTGCAATTATGGCAATTAGCCCAATTGACAACATTACCATTGACAACTTGTCTAGAAGTTTTTAACCTCTGATAATTCCAATATAGTTTCATAAAGTAGAAATGCGCAAGTCACCTTTAATTGAAAATAATCAGTTTTCAAGATCATAAGTAATGATATCCAATGCATACTTAAACAAACAAAACTTGTAAGGGTACCGTTGTAAATCGGGGATTGCCATCTTTGCATAAAGGGTCATTTGAAATTATACGCTTACAGTCCCTTTCAGAAATCAAGAAAGTCAATCTTTCAAGGACTGCCAACATAATTTCAAGTGAATTGTTTAATTTACAAAACTTTTAAATAAATTATAATTAATTTTAAAGAGTATTTTAAGCAAATGTGTTTTCCAAGTTTAAAGGGACCGTTCACTCATTTGGGTAATTTCAGGGTAAACTAAACAGCCTATTCGCTGTTATTTGATATATTGAAATTTGTTGAGTTAGATTTTGAGGAACGAGATTAAAGCTTGTATTCAGAAAGTCTCGCTTCAGATATTTTTAATTTATAAGCTTGGCGTTCAATCGATTAGAAATTGTCAGTTTTGTGTCTTTTTTTCCCATTAAAATATTGGAAAAGACAGGATGTCAATTTTCACTGTATCCGACACTTCTGAAATGCATTATTTGCAGCGGAAATTCGCTCTGCAAATTCTGGGTGCACATTATAAATCTGGAAGAAAGAGGGGGGATGGGGGGGGGGAATGATGCATCAACTTTTAAAGAAATAACGTTTGTCTTGCATATTCAATGATATAAATATTATACAGAAAGAACCACTGCACAATTGCTATGTTTCATGTTCATTGAACCTGAGTCTAAATGTCGTCTTTCTATTCAAGAGTTTTCTGGTTGTCACTGTATGACTCTTTTCTCTCTTAATCTGAATTTCTTTAAAAAAAATTTTATTTTTTATTTTGCATTTTTTGTTTTAAATCCATTTCACTGTTTTGTTTTTCTTAATTGGTTGTGTATAAAAAGCGGTATAACCTCGACCNGTCGTTTTTGAAGAAACCTCATTAAACTTTTTTGCAAAAAGAATTCGAAATTAGTTTGCAGAATTAAATTAGAAGGATTAGCAAGGTTGAAGAGAAGATACTTCAGGGTTTACAGACCAATAAATGTCCGATAATTCTTTCAAGTTGAAAACAGAAACTAAGCTCCACTCTCCAAGAATTTTTACTTTTTTAACCCTATCCCTGTTGGGGTACTTGAAAACCAGGATACGCTGGGGGAGGTGGGCAATTTGACCACCCCCCCCCCTTTAAATCCAATGTTTGAAGTCCAAATATGACAAATTATACATTGTTGGAGAGCTCTTACTACTTTTAGAATCTGCAAAAAAATACAAGTTTGCAAAAATAGATTTTTTTGAAAATTCCAGTCATATAGTAAAAATGTTTGCCAAAAAATGTCCGAAAAAATGATAAAACGTACATTTTTGAAAAGCCAATGACAATGCCATTTTAAATATGCAAGAAATTTAGCAAAATTTGAAATAACCTGATGAGTGATTAAGAAAAATTAAAAATGTGACAGGTTGTATGCAAAAAATGTAAAAAAAATCTCTTTGCAAAACTTGTGCACTCTGTTTCCTTGTGTCAATGACTTTCCAAAAAACTAAAAATTATCCAAATCTGAAAGTGGGTCAAAATAAAGATTTAGCTTGTTACAGGAAAAGTAGTCATTAGGACAGTTTGCCTGAGGACTCAGGCAGTTAGTTTAAAGGGAGAACTATGGGTATTTAGGAAAAGGAAATAGGCTTAAAGGGACTGTATACGTTATTTAAAGTAGCCCCCAATTTATTTCACAATAACAACTGAACCCCTGACATTTTTTTCTGAGTAAAAAGGACAGTGTATGTATGCTTCTATGATGAAACCACAATGGAAAATCATGAATTTACAGATCGATAGAAAAATAATTATGTATTAAATTTATCCTTGATCAGACAGAGGAGGTTTAAACAGCAATGTAAATAGGACATTCCACAATATCAAAGTAGGTTTAAATACCTGAAACTACGACTACAGTCGAGTCCCTTCAAAACAGAAGCTACAAAAGTTTTTATTTTGTCCAGCACAATGTACAAGAGAATAGTGGATGAACAATGTTTAACAAAACATTTTTTTTAAGTGCTGCCAACCACCCNCTCCCACTCTAATTTAGTATTTAATCGCTTGAAATTCTATTATATTTTCAACTTAGCTGATTGTGGGGTAAAATTGAAATAAGCAGATTATACCAAATACCGTCATAATATAATACTTAAACCATCTTTAAATCCTGTAAAGAGGAAGTTACACAAGCCATTCATAGTTCTACTTCTTTTCGCCTCTCTTTAGTTTAGACCTCGCGGTACAGAATACAGCATGGGTTTTAGCTACAGGGTAAAGGAATAGACACTCGACACTATACAGAAGTAATAGGTGATAGAAGGTATACATATAGAGCATTGAAGATGTAAACTATAATATCCTGTACACAGTTACACAGGCCATTCAGTTCTGCTTCTTTTCGCCTCTCTTTCGTTCTGACCTCGGGCCCGGGGTACGGGTTTTAGCTACAGGGTAAAGGTACAGACACTCGACAGTGTACAGAAGTAATATACGTGATATTTAAGGTATACGTATAGAGCATTGAAGATGTAAACTATAGAGCTGGTGCTGATTTTTAACTTTTAGAACGTTCAACAAATATCTGAAAGGTTCTAACCTCTATGATTTTTGTCTGAAAGGTTCTAACCTCTATGATTTTTGTTTATATTTCATAGAAACTATAATGGTTAAACAGTTGAAATTCTTTTCTTTTCCTAAAAACATTTTTCCTAAATCTTAGAAAAGAAAATACAATTTTTTTATGACTACCTGATGCATCCAGGCACGCCTGAAATAGACCTGTTTTACCTCCTAGATTAAAGTTTCTATTAACATCACTAAACGTTTGGAGCAAGGAAGGGGTAGACAGTATCAATTGTCAATATCAAGTTTTTTTGCTTTTTAGATTTTTGAACTTTTAAAACGTTCAACAAAGAACTAGGAGGGTTTAAAAACTTCAAAATTGATTTCTATTTTAAACATTCGCTCGATCTTCTGAACCCTAAGCTTAAGAGAAGATACGAAATAACAATCGATAGCTTTCTTGTTAGTTTGTACTATCGTTAACGAAGTTTCGTCGTTAACGATTGTTGACGAAACGGCGAGTTTTATAAAAACGATCGTTTTTAAAAACGTTTTTTTTAAACGATCGTTTAATAGCCAACATTTTAAAAAAACGAACTTTTAAAAAATCGATTGTTTTTAAAAACGATCGTTTCGTTTTCGATTTTTCGTAGTCGTTTTCATAACAACACGATTGTTTCTCAAAAAAAAATGAAAACATTAACATTGGTAAAATTGTACGTACCTTGTATTTTCTCTCAGAGTAAATTTTTTGCATAATTTCATTAAAGCAAACTTTTACAGAATAAGTTTGAAATGTTTGAATCTTTTTTTGGGGTATTTGCCATTTTCTGTTGTTCCCACATGTCCCGTAAAATTCCAAAACAGGAAGAGGGGGATTAAATTTTGTAGATCCAGAAAAATGATTAAATTAGTATTTATTTAGGGTTAGGTTAGGTTAAGACACTTTCTGGGCCGAGCGCTGCGGCTAGGACAGGCTAGGGGACCGAGCGCTGCGGCCACATGTCTTACATTTAAGACCCCATGCATCTGCCAGTCTCTACGCAGGCATCCCATAGATATTATTTTTCTGGATCTACAAAATTCAATCACCGTCTCTCTGTTTTGGAATTTCACGGGGCATGTGCGCACAACAGAAAATGGAAAATGCCTTTTTTGGTGCCTTTTTAAGGCCAAAAACACAAATCTTGCCATTTCGTATCATTAATTAAAGGCTAGACTTCTTTTGATATGTTTTGGACAAATTTGTCAAGTCATCAGAAGAGTTTGGAAAACATCTGAAACATATATAGATAATAGATAGATAGATAATAAATAGAACCATGCAGTTTAATTCATTAAACAGCATATATAGATAATAAATAGAACCATGCAGTTTAATTCATTAAACAGCATATATAGATAATAAATAGAACAATGCAGTTTAATTCATTGAACAGCATATATAGATAATAAATAGAACCATGCAGTTTAATTCACTAAACCAATATTACAATTGAGAATATATAAATATACGTACATATTTATTTATCAAATCATGATATATTGCTTGATACGATAATAAGCTTTCTATATATTTACAGGGAAAATTATATAATTAATATAATCCTATCACCAAACCAGAATGTTTTTGATCGTAATAAAGAGGTTTCTTCTTACAGCGTTTTGAGCATCAATTATAAAATACACAAGAGGAAATAATCTTCGGCATTTCTAACTAAAAGAAAAGGCGAAGAAGGCAATCGTTCTTTTTTTTTATTTTTGGTTTTCACTGTTCATTCATACTCTAACATAATCTAGTTTAAAGTTCCACATCTCTTTATATTCAATTTTAGTATTTGGAGAAGGGGGGGGGGGGGGGGGGGGGGGGTGGAGAAGGAACAAAGAAAACAAAGAATGAGCTGAAACCAACCACCACCAAATTCAAATATGGATGAGGGGGGAGGGGGTTATAAAGTTGTGCAATATGAAAGGGGGAATATTAAGTTGCTGCTGAGGTGTATTGTATACAAAGAGAATCCCAGTACAGTGATAACCAGAAAAATCTGGAATAGGAAGACTATTTTTAAACTTAAATTAAGACTTTAGATAGCCAATGAGCACGGGAAAAGAAATTATTCAGTGTAAACATGACCAATTTCACTTGATTTGTAATTTAATAAGTGTCTAGTAAAATTATTTTCTCTATAACAACATCAAATACACTTACGTATTGCTATAAAGTCGTCTTCATATTTCGGAGTTTTCTGGTTATGACTGTACATACATTAGATGAAAGGGACAGTACACGTAGACGACCATGTTAATTAATATTCACTTAAACAGTTGTATGCTTAAGACTCACATCTAAGCAAAATGACATATTATAGATTGTGGTTTCAACACACATACAACTTTCAAGACTTGAGGATTTATGCTGAAAGGAATAAGAAAGAAATTAACAGAATTTGATACATGTTCTGATAAGAAAACTATTTTAATTGCTATAGCAATATATAAATAAAGATGCTTCAAGAAAAAAAATCATTCCCTCGTTTTCGTCGTGATATTTAATTATTTAATATAATCATGAAACATTAAACATCTTAAAAGATAAAAAAAATTAAAGCGATAACTCTGGAATAGGAAGTCCACTTTTTGAACTCAATTTATGGCTTTAAATAATCCAATGAACATGAGGCACAGCAAATGTGCAGTGTAAACAGACTCGTTTTACTGAGTAAAGGGACTGTAAAGGGAAATGAAAGGGGGTATAGGCTGAAAGCTATTCACTTTAGCCCTTGATCGTGACCCATGAAAGTTATATCTGATGTTTCTGTCTCGAGAAATTGATATTAAACTGTGTCAAATTTCTCGAGATAGGAACATCAGATAGAACTTTCATGTGTCGCGATCAAGAACTAAAGTGCTTAGCTTTCGTCCATTACCCCCTTTTATTTTTTATTTTTCAATCCCTCTAAGTGATTTTTATGACTTTCTGCATAGCAAAGCTATTTGCTTTGTAACGTTTGAACTACTAGGCTTTTAGGGCCCTTCACGCCCATCTTCTTTTTCAACTTTTAATTGTGGCGTTATCTGTATACATCTTCTCTTTGTACAGTATAAAACAAAAACAATAGTAAGTTTGCGGATTTCATAATATTTTTTGCGCATTTTCAAAATTTTACAAAAATAAAAAACTTTTAAACACAAATTCTTAAAATTTTGATCATTTAAAAATCTTTCCTGGGGTCATGTTAGGTCCCACATAAAATTTGGGCCCGATCGGTTCTGCCGTTTTGACGTTTAATGGATACAAACAAACAGACAGACAAGACAAATTTATATATCGATATGTGTTGTTTTAAATCTCTAGATAAATAATTGATCTCCTAGAGATTTATTTACTTTCTTTTTCGATATCCTTCGGTGGTCATATATACCTGCAGGTACAACTTTAATTGAGGGATCAAATTTAAAAGTACCCGCATTGGATATTGAGATCAAGCATTTAAAATTAACAATATCCACAAAAGTTTCAATCTCAGGGCAATTTTTTTACAATACAAATTCAAAATCCTTAGTGAATGAAGAAAGAAGACGACAACGACTCGATTGTTTTTGGTGATCTTTTTATTATGACAAATATACGTTCGTTTGAACTATTCATCCTACACATTTTGAATTAGAACTATTCATCCTACACATTTTGAATTAGAACTATTCATCCTACACATTTTGAATTAGAACTATTCATCCTACA
>NW_019396550.1:1150-124105 GCF_000591075.1 Eurytemora carolleeae | reverse complement strand
TTCTCCCCCCTCTCCCTGCCTCTATTATTCATTTCATTCCATTTTATCCCCCCGCCCCTTATGTCTTTCTGAATTGCAATCATGTGATTATTCTTTCATGTAACATCAGGTTTCTAACTCGTCATATATTTCAAATTAGCTGAAGTGCCCGGCGTTGCCCGTGCAATCTTAAAATTGTCCAATGCAGGCAGAAAACGACCGTCTTTGGGTTAACATTGTTGATATATGGGGGTTATGTCACATATCCTATAATATATATATATACCCAGGGGAGAAACTGTAAAAAAAACAGAACTTTAAACCATTGTTTTTAATTGAGAGAAAAAACATTCAACTAAACACAGAAAATATATTGCAATATTGGTCCATCTTTTTTAAAAGGTACATATATCCTTTCATCTATATATAAATTTGGCTTGTCTGGGTGTCTGTTTGTTTGTATCCAATAAACGTCAAAACGGCTGATCCGATCGGGCCCAAATTTTTTGTGGGACATCACGTGACCCATCACATTGTTTTAAAATGTAAACAAAAAGAACATGTTCACAATTTAAATAGAAGATGGGCGCCTAGAAAGAAGGTTGAATTTCTTACATATAAATTTAGCTTGTCTGTTTGTTTGTATCAAATAAACGTCAACACGGCTGAACCGATCGGGCCCAAATTTTTTGTGGGACATCACGTGACCATAGGGAAGGTTTATGAATGTTAAAAATAAAAAAAATGTGTTATAAAGGTTTTTAATATTGTGAAAGAATTTAAATTCTTGAAATTCCGCGATTTTTTTTAAAAAATCCGCAAAATTTTTTTCTTTTTTTTATTTTAAAATGTAAACAAAAAGAACATGTTCACAATTTAAATAGAAGATGGGCGCGAAGCGTCATTCCCTTCCAATATTTTGTTAAACTCCCCCATTTTAGTAATAGTATTTGATTTAAAAATTTGCTCTTTATTCTGTTGCTTTCTGCAGTTTGAAATCAGCCAATTTAAATCTGCAATCTGAAATCTGAACTCAGCAACCAGCAATCTGAAATCTGCAATCTGAAATCTAAACTCAGTAAACAGTAATCTGAAACCTGCCTGCAATCAGCAATCTGAAATACGCTATCAGGAATCTAAAATATACTATCAGCAAGCTAAAATAAGAAAGTTAGTAAGTAAGTAATCATGTATTTATGAAAAATAACAAAAACATACAAAATTAAGTGTTTAAAAAGAAAATATTTGAAAACCTCCAAAAATAAAGGTTGTGGGAATATTTCCCCCCAATTCGAAAAAATATAAAAAATAGAAATAAAAGGAAAAGGAAAGGAAAGGAAAAGGAAAGTTACATATTTATTGTTTACATTATATTTAATATAAACTATTAGTGGTGGATTGTTAATAGTTTTCGACGATGAACTAACAACTTTTAGAAATTAAAATGATAGATTTTTTTGTAATGTTCAAAAAAGTGAATAGGCTTTAAGTGTTGTGAAAAAAGTATAGGATTTACGCAAAATGGGCATTTTTAAGCATCTTTTTGACTCGCCCCGATTTTTGACATCCTTTATGTTTGATTATATTTTTTACTCTTTTTAATCAGCGATCTTAAATGTACTATCAGCAATCTGAAATATGCTATCTGCAATCTGAAATATGCTATCAGCCATCTGAAATATGCTATCCGCAATCTGAAATATGCTATAAACAATCTGAAATATGCTATCAGCAATCTGAAATATGCTATCAGCAATCTGAAATACGCTATCAACAATCTGAAATATGCTATCAGTAATCTTAAATATGCTATCAGCAATCTGAAATATGCTATCAGCAATCAGAAAAATGCTATCAGCAATCTGAAACATGCTATCACCAATCTGAAATATATAATCACGAATCTGAAGTCTACAATCACCAATCATAAATATGCAATCAACAATCTGAATTCTGTAATCAGCAATCTGAAAAATGTAATCATCAATCTGTAATCTGCAATCAGCAATCTTAAATATGCAATCAACAATCTGAAATACGCAATCAGCAATCTAAAATCTGCAATCAGCAATCTGAAACATAGATACAATTAGCAATCAATCTGAAATCTGCAATCACTATTCAGAAACAAATCAAAATATGTATTTTACAGTGCAAAACGTAAATATTTTATTTATCATTGCGAAGGTTATACAGCACACTTCAATGTATGTTATCATGTCTATAGAACTGCATTAACCGTCTAAAAATTACACTGAGGCACAAATAAAAAACCCACAAAATTCCCACATTTATTATTATTATGATTAGTTTAAACAAATGCAAATTTTAATGTATTTCAAGAACTTTGCAGAATTACAAAAAGATACTTTGTATTTAGAATACAATTGAAGTAAAACATTGTGATTTTATTAAATCTTTATATATACTTTGCTTGTATCACACTGGACTAACCAGAGTGAGCAGCATTCGGTTTCATCTATTTGAAATCAAACGTGTTTTGGTCTATGAGGCAGCAAACTTTTACTTTACGGATTTGTTTATTCTATACATTTTCATTCAAAATGCATATGCCGACAAAAAGTATTTAAAAAAAGGCTAACAAATTATGTGTAATGGGGCAAATTGTGATAATTTGTGTCTAATAAACGTCAACACGGCTGAACCGATCGGGCCCAAATTTGTGTGGGACCTCGCGTGACCCCAGAAGGTTGATGGATTATCGAATTTTCAAAAATTTGCCCACATCAAAATTCTATTTTTGAAAATTTTGAAAATCCACAACGTTTTTTTAAAAATCCGCGAAAGTTTTTTTGTTTGTTTTTGTTTTACAATGTACACAAAGAAAACATGTTCACAATTGAAATAGAAAATAGGCGCGAAGCGCCCTAAAAGTCTAGTTCAAAAGTACAAATTCATTTAAATATATGATAGGTAAATCAAAATCAAATGAAGTGTTCAAAAAGAAAGGGGGGGGGGGGGATTTCCCCTCCCCCACGTTCTGTAAGTTGTTGTCATCATATACGTTTTAAATGAAAAAGTATTGAAGACAGCTCCGTAAGTTTCAAAAATGTTGAATTATAAACCAAAACACGACTGAGTTTAAAAAGAAAACCCGAACTTATTTCGCCCTGGTAAGTAGAGGCCAGAGGGTGCCTCCCCCAGCCATGTGTTCCTCTTCTGATTTGCTGGATTTTGTAAAACACAGGGAGCTTCAAGAAACATGAGATGATTCATATACTTGCAGCGAGACCCATAAAACAATGGAAAAGGACGACGATATTCAACCCATCGTATACGTATAAACTGTTGCATATCAAATGGTTGCTTGAAAACAAAGTTATTAATTTAAAATGGGTTTGTGTTTGCTTTAAAATACTGTGTTACATGTTCATTGGACTATTTTTTTAAATTTATAATTTTCTTCTAACAGTTGGTTTCCTATTTTTGGTTTCCTATTTTTTAAGAATTTATAATATCTGCTTATCATGGTTTCTGGTTCTGTAATAACAATTGTAGCTTATTTTGCCAAACAAAACATTTTCTTGACATAAACTAATCGTAAAATTTTTATTCATAAACGTTTTCTAAAAAACTTATTGTCTTGAACGACAAATTGTCCTGGCCAGGATCGTTCCAAGTGAAAACTTAGTTTCTGTGTTTCATTTTCCTCTTCTTTCAATTCTCACTTCTTCCTTTCATGCAACCATTTATCTCTTCCTTGTCTAACATATAATCTTCTTTTCAACATATTTTATTCATTTTAAATCTCTTTCCCCCCNTGAATATGTCTGAACTGAATTGCAAAGATTGTCTAGACTATTTAAACTCTACTAGACCCTCTCAAACCTAATATTTCATGTTAAGTCAAATCTAGTCATTTATACCAGTGTATTCTAGTGTGTATACCTTGCATTTCAGTCAGACATTGCATACCATGACATGTTTTAATCCTTCCCCCCTTCTCTCCACCCCCCCCCCCCTACAGTGGGGTATTAAGAGGGGAGGTCAGCCAAAATGAATTTATTCCATAAACCTCAAATACTGCTTGGCCGCTTAAGAATTATTTCTTGAGAGAAGTCTTTAAGTTGTTTAAATGTAATGTTAGTTAAGAATTCGGACCGAAACCCGGCTATTTCATTAAAAACTCTTAAAATAGGATTTTTCAACACGCTACTCTGATCGACTAAATCAAGGATTTAGAGTACTGCACTGGAGCCCTTAAATCTTTTCTGCATGGCTGTTAGAATCTTTTTATATATTTAGATTATTCCGAAACCCCTATGCTTTCTTGTTCTTTTGCTATAAAATATATGTTAATCGCTGTAACAAAGACGACATCTAAACATTTTGCGGGATTATAGGATCCGCTCAAGGATATAAATTTATCAACGGGAAAAGTTATAATGAATTGCAATCTTAAAATCCTTAGAAATAAATGCTAGCTTTGTTTGTAAATGAAAAGATTATAAGAATATACTCATTTTGTCCATTTTCAACATGAAACACAAGACAACTGCATCTTAAGAGGAGTATTTTGACAAAAACAGTTACCCCCCCATGACCCCGAAAATACCCCACCGTGCCCCCACCCCCGTCCTTTCTAACCAAACCACAGAAAAAAATCCATGAATATGTTTCACTCCATACTCGTCTAATTCAATTGCAAAACAGCATAATCCAATTGACCAAAGTGTTTACGGTTGACGGAGACGTTTTTAGTATAAAAGTAAAAAAATAAATTGTTTACAATTTTTGATTTGTTTACAATAAAACCAGTTCCTGAGCCTTCCTACAGGATGAGACTTCAGAGACGACTCTACGAAATTTCCTAACATTTATGATTCCCTGCAACTGTAAACTGGTTTCTTTCTCTGCCAAATCATAAATTAAACCAATTAAAGACAATATTCTAGTCAGAAGACTTAAATTCACCTGTAAATCGTCATAGTTTTAGAGTTTCTAAAGTCCGAATTTAATGAATTTGAGCCGCATCTCAAATTTAAGCGGCGGCTCAAATTCTCTAAATTCGGCCTCAGTCGTCTTTGCAAACTTATCATTACAATTGACCAAGGTGTATTTGAACCAAGGAGTTAATAGAGTTTGTTTAAAGTTGATTGGGACATTTTTAGTTTTAACGTAAATTAAATAAGTTAAGTAAAAATTGTTTACAATCTTTGATTTTTTGATAATTTTTTAAAATCACTTACATTTAACAAAAATCGCTCAGCGTTTTGTTATTTAATAAAAGCAATTTTTTGTCGCTTATTTGGCAGCCATCCAACTTTTGCTTCCAAATAAGCGTTTTTTGATTCGAAATTTCGAGAGTTATAGAATTATTATTCAATCAAAAGATAAATCCTTAAATACTATTCCACATAAGATGGTTGATTTTCATCGAATATTTTAAATAGGGGCATATATATAAATAATTAAACAATCTTTTGAAATGGGGTAATGTAATCCTGTGTTTTGTATTTTGATATTGTTTTTATTTCGATTGTAGCAGTTGTAATTTGGTTTCAAGTATCTACTCTAGCATTTTATAGAATTGCACATTGCTTTACTTCGTCATTAATTACAATCCTATTCAATTTAATTGATATAAAACAGTTTTTAATAACCTCCCTCAACCTTTGTGTAATGTAATCTTAACAAACTTTATGATATTAACCTTCTTATTCTTCCACTTCTTTTTTTCAACATTGTAAGTTGTGCCTATGAATGTATAAAAACATTAAGACTGTTAAAGCACGTATGAAAATAAACACTTAAAACATCCATATTTTATACATTTGAAACATGAACTTGACATATTGGCATTAAATGCACTTATCTTGCTTATTTAACAAAGTAATCTAGACATTGCAATTTGCATTTATCTCTTCTATGAGCTCTAAATCTTGATTGCAGAATTTATAGATTGTACCTTTTCTGTATCTTGCAAAAACGATTCATATCTATGTAAATTTAGCGGTGGGCAACGTTTTCATAAGTTCAGAAACATTCAAGGGTTTTAACATATAGACTTCCCAAAAATAGGATTTACTTATTAAGTAAATTTGCGTTTTACAACAATTAAAAAATGAAATATAATATTTTTTATTTTATAATATATAAAACAATTAAAAATAAATGTAAAAATATTTGGGGAATTAAAGTTTACAAAATAAAAGTTATGACACAAACATGTAATAAATATTCTTATTGTCACATTTGCAAAACTGATTAACTTGCTACAAACTTACATTTTCTCATCCGTATATCTTTGAATCATGGTAACAACTTTAATATTTTAAACACTGACTATTGTATCTAGCAGAATTCATAGTTTGGAATTTAAAAGGTCATACGACATCGGAGACCTAATTTAATGTATTAGAGAGGTCGCTGAACTACCTACATGCTGGTTCATATCCGAAATCACTGATTCACTCTCTAATTTATTGTCTAAATCCTCACGAAA
The DNA here is from genome assembly GCF_000591075.1 of Eurytemora carolleeae. Lineage (NCBI taxonomy): Eukaryota > Metazoa > Arthropoda > Copepoda > Calanoida > Temoridae > Eurytemora > Eurytemora carolleeae. Next base: position 117,660 of record NW_019396550.1, on the reverse strand, counting down.
CTTTAACTTTGAATCGGTGTTTTAGGATTTGAACCGGCGGTAGGGGGTTCAGAGTTTGTGGTTAGAACACTCAACTCTGTTGCATTACAATATGCAAAAAAATAACAATCTGACCTAAGAGGCAAAAACAAAAAATTGAAAAAATTTATTAAATACTTTTAAATAAAACTATGCCCATATCTATGATAATGTTTTGAAATGCATTCAAGAGCAAAAACTGCTAGGTACGTTTTACAGTTTTCCATTTCATATTTTGTGAAAGGAATTAAAACGTCACATTTCTCACAGTTAAAATGGGTTCGCAGTTTAGAAGCTTAAATATCTTTATCAGCAAATCGTCTGTAATAAAAACCTTCTGCAAAATGTATTACTGGAAATTTTCTGCAAAATATTGAAGTAAAATCTTTGAAATAATGCCTGGAGCCATGGCTGTTCAAGGCATTGAAGTATAACATTGATGCAATTTAGCTTTGAAATTTTTAAGCAACAATTGATAAAAACCAATAATCTAATTTTTATAGCTAGGAAACATGAGATAGTGTAAATGTTTAATTTTTAAAACATTCTATCATGATATTTTTTACCAAGTGCGTGTGAACTCCGTTTTCCCGCGCATAGACAAACCTCTTTACTTTGACAATTAGTGTAACAAGATTTTTTAATTTAAGATAGATTACTTTTGATGCGCTCCAATGTACGGAAAATGTCGTCTTCTTAAATAGCTAAAACCTAGTATGACGTCACTCTCGCCGAACGATCGGTGACGTCATCTATTTATCTTAGGAGACGACATATTCGTTAACGATCGTTAACGAAAAACCTTCGTTGGTTAACTAAACGATGAATTAAAAGAAAGTTTGACAGCTACTCCACTGTTCATATTAAAAAAAAATATCCATTTAAAAATCATGAATGAATATTTGTCAGAATTCAACACGTTTAATGTAAATAACGACGATATCTCATTGTAATCTAAGACTAGTAAGTTTCTAGGAGTTTAAAAAATGGTGTTTACTAGGGTTTACAGCGAACGAAAACTTTTTCTCGAAATTTCGCTTTTTTCGTGAAACTGAAAATAAAGCAAAAAATGCAAAAAAGATTCGAAATTTGTCGAAAATACTTTTTGCACAAAAAACTTGTGGAATTCTCTGCTCTGAGATCTCAGCATTAAAAGTTTTATTATTTCATAATAAATAATTTCTTTTCTGTATTTTTTTTGCAAAACTCCCGCTTTTTCCCCCCAAGATTTTTGCATGTACGCAATTGTTTTTTTTCGCGAAATCATCGCAATTATTTTTTCACGAAAATTTTCGCATTATACACAAGCAAAGGAAATGCGAAAAAATCATGACCCGACAGCAATTATACTTTTGAAGAAAATAGGAATTTGGGGAATATCTTAAATGCCTTGGTATTTTAACTTTTAATTGTGGATTTATCTGTGTAAAAAAAATATTTAAAAAGTTTGCCAATGTCATAATATTTTTTCGTGCATTTTCAAAGATTTACAAAAATAAAAACTTTTTAACACACATTTTTGATATTTTGATCATTCATAAACCTTCCCTGGGGTCATGCAAGGCCTCACAAAAATATTGTGCCCGATCGGTTATTATGTGCCCGGAGATGGAATTTAAAGAATTTGAGCCGCGGTGCCGGCCTCGAGTTATCAACAACAGAAACTTCGAGTCTGCGAGGTGAGAAGGAAAATGGGTCAAGACTATTCCCCAAGGGTTCTTATTTTTAAGATTTACCCTCCCCCCCCCTTCCCCTTGTGAGGTGAGGGGGGGGAGGGTTGAATAAAAAATTTGACTTTTTGTTTGGCACTTCAAGAGATGGAATTTAAAGAATTTGAGCCGCGGTTTAAATCCGCCAAAATCTGCCAAAACCCGATTTAAATTTAGCGCCGGCTTAAATCTTGAAACATTTGATACAATTTTAAGTGGAACCAACCATATTTAAGCCGCGGCTTAAATTTAAACCGCCGCTCAAATTCTTTAAATTCGGCCACGGGACAGAGAGATAAACGTAAAGCACAGAAGCCAAGTTTGATTGATTTCTTTTCAGCGAGGACAATAAAAGAAGTCTGCGTTTATGGACCACCCGGTCTTTTGCAGTCATTAAAACAAATAACAAGTAGTAACTTGTAATATTGACGTTTATTGGAAACAAACACAAAAGCATAGAATATATATAGATTTCGGGATATGTGAGGAATTTCCCAAAAACCTAGGCATTTGGAAAATTTCCCAGATACCCAGGTATTTGGGAAATTTCTAAAACATTTCAAATACACCACCATCAGATTCCAACAGAAATTTCGGGAATCTGAGGAATTTCCCAGATACCCAGACATTTGGGAAATTCCCGAAATTTCTCAAATTTCTATGGGAAATTGCTAATGGTATTTTAAAAATTTTGTAAACTTTTCAAATGACAGTATATTTGGGGAATTTCCCAAAAACCCAGGCATTTGAGAAACTTCCTAGATACCTAGGCATTTGAGAAATTTCCCAGATACCCAGACATTTGGGAAATTTTTAAATATTTCAAATACACCACCATTAGGAATTTCGCGAATCTGAGGGATTTCCCAAATACCCAGGCATTTGGGAAATTCTAGAAATTTCATAATTCATGTTGGAATCTGATGGTGGTGCAGTTTTAATATTTTAGAAATTTGCCAAATGTCTGGGTATCTGGGAAATTTTCCAAATGCCTGGGTATCTGGGAAATTTTCCAAATGCCTGGGTATCTGGGAAATTTTCCAAATGCCTGGGTTTTTGGGAAATTCCTATTTTTAATATTAATGATAATTGCTGGCGAAAAAAAGTCTTTCGCGAAAAATGAGAAATTTTCGCGAAAAGATTTATCCTTTTTCGCGGAAAAACCCTAGTATTAACTGATCTCGCCTCTGGGTTGCGTGCAGTGCTCATGTAATTTCAAAGTTCTGTACTTTATTCTAAAATATTTAAAATTATATTTGTATCAGGCTATTATTCAGCAACTTGAATGGAGGGGGTAATTGTACATTTTTAGAAGGGGGGGGGGTATAAATTGGGATGCAATACAACGGGTGCCTGAAAAGTGAATATTTAATGATTTTGCGCTTTTAGTCTAGAGAAAGGTTTTATAAAAAAGAATAAACCTGCAAGGTTATCATTAAGGATCAATGGACCCGTAAAGGACATCTTACGGAACCTTTCCTCAAGAATTAGAAACCATTAAAAAATTGGGAAATTAACGGCGTAACCTAGCTAAACCCAATAAAGAATAAATCTACCTCCTAAATATTTCACAGAACTATGTGTTACATGCTGAAAAAAAACAAGTTTACGGGACATTTATACCGGATCAATTCCATATGGGATAATCGTCCCGTAAACTTTTTTTTATTATCACACCAAGCTCTGTGAATTATCTAATGGGTAGATTTATTTAAAAATCAGTAAAAAAGGTTACCTGAAGAGACGACATGACGGAAATAGTTGGCTAACCTTTTTTGCTTAAATTTGAAGTTCCCTGAAGCTCTAAAGGGAGTGTTCGCGAAAAATGAAAGAGGGTATTATAGGCTTACGGCGATAAATAATCGATGAATATAGGATTTAATATCTAAACTATTTGTTTGATATTAATTTGATTTTATTACGAGTCAGGTCGTATGTTCCAACTTCGTGCCAACCTCAATTTGTATAATCGCTTCGTTCTTCGGTGTAAGACGTTTTTAACAATTTTCTTCATATAGACGCAACAGATAGAAGTAAGATTAGTAACGATCAGAAGCGATTATTTATCGCCGTAAAATGATGTAAAATATCTGTAAGTATCTTTATTTTATGCAAAATGCTGACAATTATACCAATACAATTCAATGACGACTTTATTGTTTAAGTTTTGATTGTTTACAAGCTTTTTTCGAAGTAATCAAATAGAAGCTTTTCCAATCGGAAGCTTTTCTTTGATTATGTGTTTCCACTATCCACTATCCACTATCCATGCTGTTTAGATGATTGATGTAAAATAAAATTGAAATCTATTGTCGTCTTGATTGTATTGATATAGGACACCACTACTGTAAATATTTAGATAAGTCATGTTAACAGACTTCTTGAAAGTCATTGAAGATTCTTTCTTTTTGCGTAACACTGTATAGAGTATTTGCGACAAACTTTGATTTTCTAATCCCTATATCTTTGCAGCCCGATTTCGTAGATTTTATACATTTCAAACCTATGAATTCTGATAGATTGAATAATCCAAGTTTGAAATATCAAACGTATTCACCAAATGGGTTAGAAAATTTGTGTTTGTGGCAAAGGCTCAATTTCTTTAACCCTATTCCAGCAGATTGGGATTTTTTTGTTTAATCTGGATGAAAAGGGGTGTTTTCCCTCCCCCCCCCCTTATGATTTAGCTTGAGAGTTGAGAAAGGAGAGTGTGATACATTTGCATAGTCAAGAAATAAAGAAATGTTATCGTTCTAATGTAAGTCGTTTTTAAGTTATTTAGAAAAAATCACATGGGGGTGGGGGTGGACAATATCTCTCCCCCCCCCCTCCGATCTTTATATGGTTAACTAAATGTGAAAATGCTCCTTTGAAAAAGGGTGGAGGGGAGATAGATAAAGATGCCCGGATAGATAAGGTTAATATACTAGAGCGTATATACGGATACATCTTGAATCTAGAGTTTAGTATTCAGGTTTGCTACAATCCTAGGTTCAACTCAAATATTAAGAAAGAAAAACAAAAATATTTTCAGTTCAAATACATTCATCCAACTCTTATTCTTTTCGATAAATAATTTAAAAAATCAAATTTTTGAAAAGTTTTCATTGATGAAATTATATCTGAGGCTTCTATTTTCTTCTTATAGAACTTCCAAAATTAAATGGAAAGGAAGCTTCGCGTTCTTTATAGGATTTTATTTTAGATTCATTTTTTTAATATACTAATTGACAGTCAGTACAATCTAGAGAATGGGGGGAGGATACCCCCCCCCCCCCGCGGTGCACAGTATTCTCAAAGAAAGGATTTAAGCCTTTGCCACAAACTAAATTTTTATTAGCCCTGTATCTTTGCAATAACTTATGATAATCTGTACACTCGTATGGATTATTTACTCTAACAGAGTTTAAAATATATCTACGCCATTAGACTACAAAGATATAGGGATTCGAGAATCAGATTTTGTGACAAAGCATCAATTCCTTTGTCATGGGGTTTCATCTTTGCAATTAAATCTATGACATTATTGGAGATATAAAAACTCGAATAAGTATTAATAATAAAATTCTGGAAGGGTTTTTAAACAAAAGTAAGAACTAGGACGACAATCATTGCGTTGTTTTCCATTATTATAATGTGTTTTTTTATAAGAAAGTTTTTCGTAATGAATGGTTTTCCGTTTTAAATGTTTCTTCTGTTTTGAATTTTTTTTTAATTATGTGTGTAATTTTTCGAATGCCGAATCTTTATTAGATGAGCTTTTTGAACTTTATTTCTGAGCTACAGGGTGTCCCACGAAAAATGGCAGTTGGTGAATAGCTAGAAATTGTATAGAGCAGTGGTGATTAGTTTAAAATATTTTATTCACCATAAATGTCATGTTTCGTGGGACACCCTGTATCCTAAGTACCTTATCAATAAATTTCATATGTGAAAATATTGAACAATTTTATGAACTTTTTCATTGCTCAATATCTGCAAATATACTAAGCTGTATCATGTATCGCAATTCGAATTAGATCTATGTCTGAGATACATTATATTGTATATATTAAAGGGGAGTTGAATCATGAATATATATATATATCCAGGTATGTATATAATACAGGTTTATAGAATACATTGAGTAAGACATTAAACAAGCCGTGGGGAAATTATTAGACTTGAGATTTTGCATAGCAAGTAGGACTTTTTTAAGGCAGAAGAGCTTAATCATATTTAAAAATAAGTAATATAAGTAATACCTAGATACAGTATACAGAATACAGTATACAGTATTTAGTATACAGCATTCAGTGTGGAATAAGAAGACGATATTCAAGCATAAGCACGGTAAAAATTACTTAATGGGAGTGTAAGTGTAGTTGTTTAGTAACCCTCCATACAACGATGACAAGGCTAGATTCACAACGGTACCATTGAAACCTTTATATGATCAGCAATGTGGAAGATATTGTCGTTTGACTAGGCTATGTGTGTTAAATCTTATTAATTGCTCTTAAGTTTCTCCTCCAGTAGAAATGCGCAGTTCACATTTGTAAATGTAAAGAAAACACAATTGTAATTATCCTTATTCAAAATTATAATATTGATGTTCAATTCATACTTGATCAAACAAAGGTTTTCAAGCTACCGCTTTTGTGAATCTGGAATAGCCATCTTTGCATGGATGGTAACTTGCTTATTGCGTTTATAGGGATGGTCATAGTTTTTATTTGCCGTTTTTATTCCCAAACGATCATTTTCAAACTATTGATTTCATTCCAAAACGATCGTTTCCATATTAAACCGCGTTTTTCCATTGTTGAAAACGAACGTATTGAAAACTATCGTTTTCAAGAACAATCGTTTTGAAAACGATGGTTTCTTTTTTTCCTCCTAAAAACTATCATAACTTATAGTTTCAAAAACGATAGTGTTCTAATTAAATTAATCGTTTTGTGTTCAGATTGTTTTCATCTTGAACAAAACGAAACAAACACTTTTCAAAAAGTTAAAACTGTCCATCCCTTAATGTTTCCAGACCTTTTAATATTTAAAACTAATCAGAAAAAGTTGAGAACATGAAAATGTCACGCCAAATTGAAAAATTTGCACATAATTCACTTCGATGCAATAAACTCCTTGATACAAGTTATGTTTTGTGACAACCTGTGCAAAAAAATGAATTGAAACCCCATGAGAATGAAATACATGAAACAGCAAGATTTGTACAATCAGGAATTGAGAAGGTAAATAGAGAACCAAACACCGGAAACACCGTCTTGCATCAAAAATTGGCAAATTTTTTATTAGCAATGCATCAATCGTCATGCAACCGGTGTGCAACCCTTATTCAGTCTGCAAAATGTCAGTTCATCAATGGCAGGGTTTAAATTATAGATTTTATTTAATTAAACCCAGACATCCGTCGTCTGCTTGTGCTTTGTTAATAATCATATTGCCGGCCGTTCGAAACAGTAAAAGACCCTTTAAACACTTGGAGAAATGTGCTTATTGACTCAGACCTCCATGTCGGAGTAAGAGGCTTCAGTGAGCTCCTCCATGTCGGAGTAAGAGGCTTCAGTGAGCTCCTCCATCTTCTTCCGTCTATCTTGAGCAACAGTTTCAGCCTCTTAAAGAGCGAAGCCAAGTTTCTCAAAAATCGTTTTTTCAAATTTTTCCGACAGGTGGCTTTTGGTCATCCTCTGGTTCTTCTACCAGCGCGCTATAGCTAGCGCTCAAAAGGTCTAGATATATTTGCGATCTATCTGGGATACCTTCAGTCAAAAACAAGGCGGACAACCTCCAGAAATGACTTCTCCTATTTGGCTGAAATTTTGCAGGTGCAGCTGCATTTTTTGGGAAAAAAAATATTTCAATTTTTGTCGGAGCCCATTGTCACCAATTAAATGAACATTTTTCATAATTGCTATTTTCTATTTTTGTGTTGGGCTATGCATTTTATTTAATTAATCGTTTAACGTGCTTTACGCTATTTTTGACGTTTTTGGAATGAGAAATTAAAATATGAATTCCTATACAAACAGGACACACTTTGATATAGTTAGTTTTACACGTCCCACGCCTTATCCTATGATTTCATTCCTGTGTTACATATATGTAAGTATTTACATATGTATATTAAAACTTTAGTATTTTCTCCGCTTCTCTTTGTTTATAAAGAATCTGTATCTCCCCCTCTCCCCTCCCTTTATTTCAGAACTTTAATCTTCTTTATTCTCAGACTCCCTTTTTCTTTGTGCTGAGTAATGCAGGGTAAGACGCAATAAATATGAAATTAAAAGTAAAGAAAATTAAAGCAAGCAATGCAGTAAATAGATTAAATAATATTTAACAATTTATCATTTCTACACAAACAATTCCTATTGTAAAAATTGGGACAGAGAAAAAGTGTATCATTAGCGTATTAAGGCCCGTAACCAGGGGGGGGGGTGCAAGGGTGCAGGTGCACGAATTTGCACCCCCCCCCCAGTCCCATATAAAAGAAATTGTTTTTCATAATTTTCTAAAATCTAGTTACCAATAATTTAGCTCAAGCAAGAGTTGATTCTCTTCCCAAATCAAATTATAATCTTAAAGTGTGTTACCAATTATAATAGCCATTTTTGGGAGTTTCAAAAACATTCTTTTAAGCGAGGATATTTGTCATTTTTAGTCAAAGTAGAAGGGGTTTTTTGAGTACTCAAAAATTCACTAAGAATGTCTCAATGTCTCAATGTCAATAAATAAACTCTTTTAAACAAAATATTAGAAATTTTATTTTTTATTCATCTTCATAATATCATGATGAGGCCGAGGGACGAGAAGACTTGATTTTAAATAATGATTTTTTTCCTTAAGCTAAAGTACTATTCATTTATTTTTTATGTATATTGTATATGTAAACTGAAAAGTTTCAGACACTAAAATGTAACCCTTAAAAGCTTAAATACACTTGTTAAAAAGGTTAGTCTTTATACCGTACATTGACAATGTAATAAAGAAAACCATATACCACCGTAAAAACAAACCAAGCATTGCTTAAAAAAAAAAAAAAAAATTTCGCCGGCGGCGCGCTTCTGGAAAAATCCTGGTTACGGGCCTCAGTGTATCGATGAGAGCTTTTCATACAACTTTTAAGACAAAGCGTGAAAAGCGCTAATTAAATGCACCTATTTAGGGTTATTAAAAATATGAAAGTAAGCTAGCGAGGTAAAATCAAAGATCAAGGAGTTGCGACACTTTAAAGTTCGCTCAGTTATTGGAAATTAATGCAGGTGCACCCCCCTTTCAGAAGAAAGGGGATGCAAGGGTGAAGGTGCACCCCCATTTCTTCTGAAAGGGGGGTGCAATGACGAATTTGCCCCCCCCCCCCCAGTCCCATATGAAAGAAATTGTTTCTCATAATTTTCCAAAATCTAGTTACCAATAATATAGCTCAAGCAAGAGTTGATTCCCTTCCCAAACGAAATTATAATCTTATTGTGTGTTACTCATTAAAAGTGGGAGTGTGTGTTTTTCAGACACTAAAATGTAACCCTTAAAAGCTTAAATACACTTGTTAAAAAGGTTAGTCTTTATAGCGTACATTGATAATGTAATAAAGAAAACCATATACCACCGTAAAAACAAACCAAGCATTGCTTTAAAAAAAATTTCGCCTGCGGTGCGCTTCTTTGCACCCCCCTGNGTCAAATTGACCCCCCCCCCAGCATATCCTGGTTTTCAAGTAAGTACCCCAGCAGAGATAGGGTTAAAAGATTTTGTTAATAAAAATTGTATTTCCGCGACCCAAAACTTCCGAACGTGAAATCACCCTATTTTACGTAATAACTGAACTGTAACTTCATGATATATAATAAGAGTGCTAAGCCGCGCGCCTACTTCTTGCCTTTTACATATGTAAACATACACTACACTGTACTTCCTTACAGGGATACTCAAAAAAGTTCGGTTTTTGGCCACGGATTTACCATGATTGTATTTTTAAGATGTTTACATACATTAAAAGTTTTATAAATTTTACATATTTGTTTATCTTTTTATATTAGTCAAAATAAAGACTCTGAATCAAAAATGTGTCTTAATCCTTAATTTAGAACTGTGACAAAAATGACCTTACATTGCATTATTAATAATATATATGTAAATACAAGAAAGCATATAAATCGCATGCTACACTAATCCTATTGTTTTAGGTGGAGATTAACAAGAACCAGGGGTCGGAGGGGGGTAGAAACTCCAGAATAAGATTATCTACATAATCCCGGGTATGATGGAGCAGATAGAGATCTCCAGAGAGCGTATCTAGAACCCTCCGTACATTATTACGGAGAACTCCTGCACGAACCCGACGGTTTTGCTTGATGAGGAGATCAAACAACTTCTGTTCCCGGAGAGTTAATCAGAGAAGAGAGTCTATGTTCGGTAAGGTGAAGGCAGAAGGATCATACTCCGGATCATCAGAATTCTTAGCTTAGGTTGGATTCCACGGATACATCGGCAGATTCCAGGAGGCTCAGAAATGAGGATTCATCTCTAGGTTCGCATTTTCCATCTTCAGGGATGAGGTTATAAAGCTCTCCTCTTTCAGGACATCCTAGCTGGCTCTTTGTCAAATATGTTCCTGTTATAGTTTTCATTTTATAGTTTTTTGCTCCTCAATCCTCTTTTGATGTTCCTAATATTGTACTTTCTTTTTTGTTCCTTACTCACCCAACATTCGTGTTATTGTATTGTTCCTTTTTTATGAACCTATAATGTTTCTAGTTCTTTCTTTTTTGACCTTGTTCCTAAATTCCATTTGCTCAGCTGACCTATCATGGCTTTGTTCCTTCTCTCAAGTACGATATTTCTTCCTATCTATGATGTGATATAACAAGTTGTTTGTGGCGTTTTATATTTCTTTTAAGAAAACAGTATTTGTGTAAACTATATATAACCGTATTCTTATAAAAAAAACTAGCTGAAAGGCCCAGCGTTGCCCGTGGAAAAAAACGATTTGTTTAGCCTATAGCGCCCCGGGACCCCCCAACCAACCATGAGTGTCTGAAAAAAAATGTCAGCCCAATAAGTCCAGCCGTTTGGCCGGCTATAGGCAACATATAAATATACGAATGTCTTGTTTTATTATATAGATATAGCATGGTCTGTAGTTCAGTACATAAAAACCACTTGTCTCCACCAAAAAGGCTACATTTATATTTTAATTTATTTTTAAAAGGGACAGTTTTTAAATTATAAAAAGAAACATTAGTAGTATACAAAAAAACAAGGGAAAAATTGAAATCAATTTTAATATAACATGACTCCATTATAATATTTTTATTGATCTTAGATATCAAACAACTGAACAAATAATGGAAAAAGACATTCTAAACTATTCATCAACTGTCATGTTTCGTGGGACACCCTGTATAAATGTACAGAGATGTTTAAAAGATATTCCTATTTATAGATTAACTAGGTCGGTTGTGAACATTGACTGTTCTTATGTCATTGAGTACTTGTGGTGTACATGAGTTCTGTAGAGAGAAATTTAAGTTAGTTTAGTCCTTCTCATGTCAGCTTCTTCAGTTCTCGTCTCGTCTCTCCCCACTCACTATAATCCTGTAATCGCCCCTGTCCCTCAATGACATAAAGTACGAAAAAGAAACATTAAAATGTCAAAATTTTCAAGACGACATTTACTATTAACTTAAATTTACAAACATGGGAACTTGCAAGCCTTTAAAAGAGAAAGTTCGATGAAAGGCAAAATATTTTTAATTTAATGCTCATTAGCTTTCTAAATTTTAAAGACGTTTCATTATTTTGTAATTCTAAACTTGAACTTAAAATATGGATTCTATTTTTCAAATCAAGCGTAGAAAAAGATTCCACATTTAATAACAATAATACAATATAGCCAAAAAAAAAGTTGGATTTTAAGGAAATACATAACAGGGTTACCGGAGGACCTAAAAGGATGAGACATCAATGACGATCTGAAACTCTTATTTGTTTTTTAAATATGACATTTATCTTTAAAACAAAGGAGTTGAGTTTTTGCCTAAAACTCAAATTTACTAATCTCTATATCTGTGCAACCTGATGGTGTAAACCTTTGATATTTCAAATTCATATTATTTGATCTAACCGAAGTTATAGCTTTATATATCCAGGGTCTATTGGGTTGCAAAGATATAGGGATCAGAAAATCAGTGTTTGGGGCAAAGACTCAATACTTTTTGTCTACTACCTTATATATAGTTGTTGGCCCCAAGAAAGGTGTTTCTGGAAATAAATGACAAAACAGGGCAGCACAGGTTGTAATTTGAAGGGTATTTGTTTTCCCAAATATTGATCTCAATTACAGCGGCTGCAACACAAACAGAACAAAACCGTCTTCAAAGAAATCGATAATAAATGAAATCTCTTTATTTCCTGAAAAATTACATTTGGTTATTGTGAGTACAAATAGTGAAAAAAATAATCTTTATAATGAAAAAATCCTTACAATCTAGTAGATTGAAGGCGGGTACAAATTATGGTATAAACAGTATTAAAAAGACGTTTTTGACTTCTGAAATAAATGGCAATTGATTATCAATGTAAATCACTATTTTTTATGAATATTATTCTTTTGTTTAACTTTTTGAAATAGAGTCGCTGCACGTGAGGTTTGTTTATGATATCTGGGAGGTAAGGTTTGGTTTGGTGGTCTCCGAGAGAAAATTAAGGTTAAAGAAGACTTTACAACGGAGAACTCATTGTTAAGGATAATACACTAAATGACTTGACAAAGAACAAGACTAAAAATCGTCTCTAAATTCTCATTCTTTGTGGGGATAACAGATATTTAAACCAACTTCTCAATTTTCTTGTTAATTCTGAACAGGGGCGTAAGTAAGGATTCTGTAGGGGGGGGGTAACTTTTTTTAATGTGGCGAATTTTATTTTTACCCCCCCCCCCCCAGAAAAATATCATGATGTATATCAAATTATTGGTTTTAGTTGGGTTTGATTTGCATTTTCCACTCATTTCTGGCATTTATAAACTCAATCTAATAAAGACTTCATTTCCAACCTTTCAGCTTTCACCTTGTTTTGAATCCTTCACTATAGTCGTTCATTTTACATTAACTACAAAGATCTGTAAAAAAACTGAATTTATTTTAAGTAACATAAAAAATAGTTTTACTCTAAGAAGAAAAAGATGTAACTTTTTTAAATCTTAAAAAAGCTACTCTGCAAAACTTTGAAAAAATATTGTCTTTGTTTATTTTCTAATTTCTAATTTCTGAAATTTTCTTGTCGTCAATGTACTAAATAAATATGCTACTTTCACTATATTTAAAGAGAAATGTCTTACTTTTTAAAATCTAATTCTTAATAATCTTGATCTTTTAACAGTTTATTCCCCCCCCCCCCCCGGAAGAGCTTTATACTTAATTTGACATATAGTGGAAGTACGCTACTGCATTAAAAAACTCGATTTTTGGGTAAAATTTATCTATGTTACTTTGATAAAGAATTAATGATAAACATGGACATGGAGAATGGAGATCAAGTTACTAAACGGGGATATTTGTGTCCCCAAGATTCTAGGGGGGTAATTACCCCCAGGATTCTAGGGGGGGGTAAGTAACCCCAATAACCCCCCTTATTTACGCCACTGATTCTGAATGTACATATGTTGCCAGATCACATTTAAGAACTTTCTAGGTTAAAAGTTTTCATTAGTTAATTTATTGTTTAGGTAGTTAACACAACTTTTTTGAAAAAAATGATGCGTGGATCACAGACACTGTAAAATTGTCGTTACATATGAATACATATTTTTTGGGACACCCTGGATCTCCACAATTAAGATTGGCAACTGGTTGAACAAATAAAAGATAAAGGGGAGGCCATTTAGAAAATTCCCAACAAATGCATACCAAGATCGGGCAGTTCAAAATGGGTTCATACTTTGTTTTGGAAAATTCCATGCGCTGGACTTTTTTTGATAATTTCTCTATTGCATTGCATGTAAACATTCTCCTAAAAATTTATAATTTACAAGTCATACCAAAGTCTTTGACATCTGTGGGCTTGTACAAATTAATTTGATTCTGATAAAGAAATCAAACAAATTGTTTATGCAAATTTATAGAAGCATTATTTATAACACTCTGATCTCATTTTCAACATTAGGAATTATCTTAGAACTTATGTTTTATCAAAACAGAAAAAGTAAAATTATGAAAAATATGAATTCAGATATGTTTCTATGAACTTATAAAAATTTTAAATATAAATATATCCTTAAATAACCTACTTATATAAATATATATTTAAAACTATAAAATCTTGCTTCATGTTTTTATGTTAAATGGAAAGAATGAGAATGAACTTGTTTGCAAGGTTTCGTGATTTTTTCACAAAATTTCATTTTTCAAAAAAGTAATTGGCACATTTTATAATGTTATTGAATTTATTTTAAGGAGTCTTTGCCACTAATTAAATATCCCAATGAATATATCTTTGCAACCTAATGACATTTTAAACTTAGACTATTTGGTTGCTCAGATATAGGGATTTGAAAATCAGAGTTTGTGGCAAAGACTCAATTCCTTTTACATAAAAAACATTAAAGATAATTTTTCATTTAAAAAATTCTAAATAGTTTTCTTGGGCCTTGATTTTTTTAATCATTCCAATTATTCTAAATTTCGACTTTAAATCAATATTCAGTAATGTTTTGGTTTTTGTGTTGTTAATATGAAAATATTTATTATACCATTAGCTCAAAATTTCCATTAATACAAATTGGAAAACTGTGTTTTCTCTATCCCATATTCCTAACTAAACTGTGTTTTCTCTATCCCATATTCCTAACTAAACTGTGTTTTCTCTATCCCATATTCCTAACTAAACGAACCACAAAGATTGATTTTTGAATGTATGGTATTCAAGAAAAACGCTTGATTAATGAAAACAATCACAATTAATCATAAAAAAAGATAAATTATTATTGATATCTATTTATTTTCAAGCATTATTACATTACATATCTGTTTATACTTTTATTAGTTTTTTTATTCCTCAAACCTCAGATTTTGGTCATTGTATACGGCAAATATCTGTCAGCTGATTAACTGATTTTTGATATTATTATGTAGAGGAAGGGTCGGCCTCACTGATTTTACAGTTTGTTTCATGCTATGACTTTCGATCAAAATTTGACAAAATAACAAAAATTAGTTTTGTTGTCAACAGATGCGCTTTAAATGGAAAAGTATTAAAAGGTAACTCCATATATTTAGAAATTATTGAATTATACAGACCATAAAAGCGAATTATTCATCACGAACGAACGCATCTCCCACTGGTATGGTGCAGTCCAGAATGGATCCTGACCGAAGAAAAATTGGGTTTTAGCGAAAAATCCTTGATATACCTTACTAAGTTTAGTTTGTTGCAAAATGGAAATATGCAAATATGTATTTGCATTTAACAGAAAGTGTCAGTTTTCTAACTTTCAAAATAGTTTTGCAAAAATAAAAAGTTTAGAATTCGCAATAATTAAGTGACAGCTGCAGAATATCATTATTTTGTTTTTGTAATAATTATGCAGAGTATATTTCTCTTTAAAAATGAATAACAATAAGAATAACATCTGCATGCAATTCATTCAGAAGATATGACTAATGCAAAAAATTAATAATAGTGAAAAATGAAAATTTATTTGATCTTCATAATGAAAATATATCATCATGCAAATATGTTTCACAAAGTTAGAAAACAAAGGAATTGAGGCTTTGCCACAAACTCTAATTGTCTAAGCCCTTTATCTTTGCAACCTAATAACGTAAACTTGTAATATTTCAAACTGCGAATTTTGTTTATTTAATAAAAGTTTACGCTTGAAATGTCAAAGTTATACACCAGATTGCAAAGATATAGGAATTAGAAAATTTCTGTTTGTGTCAATTATAGAGCTAGACTCAATTTCTTTGTTTTTTAAATATACAATAACGATTCCAAAAATATTAATAGAAACATGGTTATAAACTATGAATACAAATACGATTCCAAAAATTTACTAAAAATTAAAAACTTATGAATTTTAATTTGCTTCTTAAACATTTAAAAATGAAAAAGTCTGATTGTAATACTAATAAATCGTGAATTAGAAAATTTAAATCTAAAAAAGGAAATACATTTTTTTACTTCACAAATAAAATGTTAACAGTAAGTTTATTGTTTATAAACTGATTTTTAATTGGTCTTATTATTTAGAATACAAAACCTGTATTCAACTAAAAGACTGAACTGAAGACGTCTTTCATTCCGCATAATTTTGACCATCACTGTATTTATGTTGAGATTAAATTGAGATGGTTCCGAAAAAAGTGCATAAATATCCATTTGGTTTTCAGCGGGTTTTAATGGAAAAACTAATGACATGCCATTCCTCACTGCTACTCGTGTCTAGTGTCTAGTGTCTATTGTCTACAGTGTCTAGTAGTGTCTAGCGTCTATAGTGTCTAGTGTCTAGTGTCTAGTGTCTAGTGTCTAGTGTCTAGTGTCTAGTGTCTAGTGTCTAGTGTCTAGTGTCTAGTGTCTATGTCTAGTGTCTAGTGTCTAGTGTCTAGTGTCTAGTGTCTAGTGTCTAGTGTCTAGTGTCTAGTGTTTAGTGTCTAGTGTATAGTGTGTAATGTCTAGTGTCTAGTGTCTGCAATGTCTAGAATTGTAAGTGTTTGTTGTCTTAGGTGTTTAGTGTCTAAAGTGTTTGGTGTCTAAATTGTTTAAAGTGTCTATTGTCTAATTTGTCAAGTGTCTAAAGTGTCAAGTGTCTAAAGTGTATAGTGTCTAAATTGTCTAGTGTATAAAGTGTCTATTGTCTAAAGTGTCTATTGTCTAAAGTGTTTAGTGTTTAAAGTGTCTAGTGTCTAAAGCGTCTAGTGTCCATAGGGTCTATTGTTAAAGGTGTCTAGTGTCAAAAGTTTCAAGTTTCTAAAGTGTCTAGTGTCTCGTGTGTAAATTGTCTTATGTCTAGTTTCTAGTGTCAAATGTCAATAAGTTTAAAGGGTAAAACCCCTGAGTTCTTGCCACAAAGAAAATCTTTACATCTCTGCAAACCGATGTCGTAGACCTTTGATATTTCATAGTTTGAATTCCATTAGATCAAACAGTCCCAGGTTGCAAAGTTATGGGATTAGAACATGAGTTTGTTGTTTAAACTCAGTTTCTAGTTAATTACATATAAAAATAAACTTCAGGAGAATTAGCTGAAATTAGGCCGACATTTCCTTTAACCAGGCAAGGCCGAAACAGGGACAGGTGTTTTTTTGCAAATATTCTCAGAACTGATTAAAATATATAAAGTACATTCACCTCACCCTCCAGCTAACTGTTGCAAAAACATCAACTGCAGAAAGTGCAAAGCGTACACTTATTTTGTAAACAAAGATAAATCCATCAAATCAAATCATATTTTTTATGCAGCAAACATAATAACAAACTAGACAATATATACAAGTAAAAATAAAAACATATTTGAAATTACTTCAGCAGGGCAGCTTGACGCTGTTTTTACAAATCCTCCCTTTTGTCCAATTGAAATTATTTTCATATTATTAAAACGAATGAGGTTACATATGATAACATATATATTTTAATGGTGTGGTTTAATTTATTTAGAAAATTAAAGATTTTATAATTTAGTGAATTTTAGAAGAAATTAGAAATTTGGAAGAAAAAAGTAAAAATTATATGACATCAATCATATTTCAATAAATACGATTTTAAAACTAATTAAACAATGTGTTTAATAGTGTTTTGCTCTGCAGTAATTTACTCAAATACAATTTTTCCCAGGGTTTATATAGTTTATAATATATGACATAATGCCATGAACAATCTAATGACAAAGTGCAGGAAAACGATGGAGAAAACTTTTTAGAACGGAATTAAACACGTGATGGAGAGCTTTTATGCTGTGAAACTTTTGTGATATACATTTTTTTAAGACAGTAAAATTACACGTTCTCCAACACTGCAGCTATATACTCAGAATCTTGAAGTGGATTGAATATGTAGATAAATTTATTGTTTGACATGATGGTCAGTTTTTGTAGCTTGATCTAAAATCACTGAGTTAATTCCTTAAAGCTCCTAAAGAAATTGAGTTTCTGCCACAAACTCTGATTTTCTAATCGCTATATCTTTGAAACTTGATGTTGTAGACCTCTGATATTTCAAACTATAAATTATGTTAGATTAAATAGTCTGAGTTTAAAATATAAAAGGTTTGCACCGTCAAGTTGCAAAGATAGAAGGATTAGAAAATTTAAGCTTGTGGCGAAAACTCTATTCCTTTGGGTTCTTATTTGACTGCAAGGGGCGGCACAAAGATCCAAACTGCTATCAACTGTTAAATAAATTTTAAAGACTGGGTAATCTTTGAAGTGTCGCAATGCTTTAGCCTTTGAATTTATCTCATTTAACAGGATTTATATTTTTTGTAGCCATAGACATTTTTATTGTATAAATAATAGTTTTAAATTTGTTTAAAGAAGTATAAATTGGGAAAGTTTTCAAATATATTTATGCGTGAGAGCGTGCAACATTTTGATCACTGTGGCGGATAATGAAGATTAAACTTTTTCTGTGCGCGCGAAAAGCGCCAAATTTTAGTGAGAATGTACACCTTGATTTACTATTATTAAACCCTGAAATTGAGCAGTTTACTATATCACTTTTTTCTTAAAAAATTTCATTTTTCTAAAACCTTTTCTCAATTTCCAGAGGAAAATATTAGTATTAGTAATCCCAGAAATCTCCATGGCGAAAAATATTCTTAAGCCATGTTTTCTTCCTTGAGACCTTACAGGTAAGAGAAATGAAGTAATATTGGTTCGGAACTCATCACATTGTATTTTGAAATTAAGTAAATTATCTTACGAAGATGGGCATATAAGAACGTCTGTCAGATAGGTTACATGAAGAAGTGAGTCCTTCTCCTTTTCCTGCTCTGAGCCTCATCGAATTTCTACAAACCAATTGCTGTACTATAAGGAGAATATTAATTTGTATGATTTAATCATACAAGCCCCCCCCCCCCATCTGAAGCCACCTCAGTTCCTTTCTGTGTTCCTGATGCATATATTTCTCTGATTTAGTTGAATTTTTCTTCTGCACTGTCTACCCACTAAACAGAATGATGATAAAAACTGTTGAGTTCAAACAGATTCAAATCAATTTTGCATAATACAGTGTCTTCAAATAAACATAAGAGTTGAGTGACTAGACCCAATTTGTCTTGTCTTTCCAACTTTAATTGAATTTTTGTTGCACAAATACAGGATCTACTTAATAATCAGCTTTAAAAAATTGATATCAAAAGGACTTAAAAGAAGTGTTCGCGAAAAATGAAGGGGGTATAGGCGTACGGCGAAAAATAATCGCTTTTGATTGCTACTAATCTTTTTCTAACTGTTGCGTTTATTGGGAAAAAATTGTTTAAAACGACTTATACTGATATATTTGTTATCTGTTTTATATACAATTCACTTAAAACGACTTTTTTCCTCTAGGTGTCTCTGCCACCTTTAATCAAACAAAGCTGCATCGATAGCAGAGACATCTGGCGGCCAACTATTTCAACGTTTTCAGTGGACGAAACGAATAAAAAATTATGAAACATTAACTGTATACGAATGCGTCGAAAAATATTTGATGACCATAGGTTGCAATATCTGAATGATTTGTTTAAAATGAAATTGATTATTTTACAATTCGAGTCGTATAAATTGCAACTTTCTGACTTTGTATGGACGCTACATTCTTCAGAATAAGTCGTTTTTAACAATTCTCTTCTTATAGATGCAACAGATAGAAGTAAGATTAGTTGCGATCAAAAGCGATTACTTTCGCCGTAAGCCCATATCCCCTTTCATTTTTCGCGAACACCCCCTTTAACAAATAAAAACGATAACAAAAAAGGCCACATTACAGCAAATCTTTGTGATGTTAATGTTTATAAGGACACACTGTATAAAATTCTTATTCAGCAAATCAAAAATTCCTCCTTTTATGCCTAATTCTTCTTTATACGCGATCAACATTCAGCAATCAGCATTCTTAGTTTTTTATATCTCTATCCTTTTTCTCTTTTCCCCAGCGTTTTTTTCCTGGTGCTGTATCCTTTAATCTTTTTTATATCTCTCTCCTTCTTCTCTTTTCCCCTTTGTTTTTTTCCTGTTGCTGTATCCTTTAATTTTTATATATCTCTCCTTCTTCTCTTTTCCCCTTTGTTTTTTCCTGTTGCTGTATCCTTTAATCTTTTTTTTATAGGTCGATGCAATTATTTGCAATTATTTAATACCAAAAATGAATTTCGAGTGTTTTTGCTTATCCCTATCACGAACGATTGCGGGAGAGGGGGGTTGTGTTTTGCAGCCTCTTCCCTTTTAAAAACTTGTCAACCATTAACATTAAGACCCCCCCCCACAGTTTATGTAATATCGTCTTCAACTTAAATGCTCCTCTCGGAGACAAGAATCCAAACCAAACAATTTCAGCCCGCCTTTCTTCCTTGTTCTCCGATGACGGAGTTAAAACGTTTATCAATTGTGAACCATTTCAAAGTTAAACAAAAACATTTCTATTTAAAGTAAGGAATAAGATATATCTTAAGGGTATTCACGCGGACATTAAGTACAATACAGTTACACACTGGTTTAGGGTGATTCAAAAAATTCCAAAAATTATTAATGTTTAGGCAGGGATTTCGCACATTACATACTGTAAACAAAATATATAAACAATAATCTAAAGTTCCATGTACGTTATATTTCTGTCTCAGCATTCACTCATATGCTGTATACTTTCGTCTCTTAAATTTTTTCTCGGGTCTAGTCCGCCTACTGTGAATTGATTCAATTTATTTACCTAGGGTCTTTCTATTGAAATGGCAATTTAAAATCATTTATAGATTTGTTAAAATCTGCTAAAATTAAAGGAAAAATCAGCCAAAAAATTCCTAAGACTCTGTAATTTTATATTCCAGTCATTAAAAATATCCCCCATATGAAAGAAAAGAAACAATCCTCCTTTTTCAACAGGCCAAGAATCGTGGATAATCCTGAAGTATGAGCTGCAGCAGAACATTACTGGTCAGAGCTGAAAACTTTAGAATGAAATATCCAGATATCAGATTGGTTCCTTTTTCTGGAGTTTAAATTCATGTGGAGAACAAGCAATATTTAAACTGGATATTAAGAAAAAGAGTGGTTTAAGCCTTAATCCTGATATCCACCATTCTAAAGTTTTCAGCTCAGGAGAAACTTCAGAAAACATTTCTATCCAGTCCAAATATTCTGCAACCATCCAGATTATTAAGGATTGTTTGTATTTTTGGACACCCTTCATATTATAAAGGATTGTTGTATTTTCGGACACCCTTCACTTTCACTCTTGTATGCCGAGTCCTTTAGCGCCTGATCCAATCAGGGTTCAGTCATGTGTTTGTTGTTTATTCTGAACCAATAGAAATTACTTGGCGGTAACATCTATCTTTAGATGGAAATATTTACTCTACTGAAACTATAGTGTATTTTAAAGGACGTTTGTAGTTTTGGACACCATCCATAATATCTAGAGTTGTTTGTATTTTGGACACCATCCATATTATAAAGAATTGTTTGTATTATTGGACACCATCCATAATATCTAGAGATGTTTGTAGTTTTGGACACCGTCCATATTATCAAAGATTGTTTGTATTTTGGACACCATCCATGATATCACGAACTGTTTGTATTTTTGAACACCATCCATGTTATCAAGAACTGTTTGTAT
The DNA here is from genome assembly GCF_000591075.1 of Eurytemora carolleeae. Classification (NCBI taxonomy): domain Eukaryota; kingdom Metazoa; phylum Arthropoda; class Copepoda; order Calanoida; family Temoridae; genus Eurytemora; species Eurytemora carolleeae. Next base: position 96,121 of record NW_019396550.1, on the reverse strand, counting down.
TTTTGAACACCATCCATATCCTGGTTTTCAAATACCCCAGCAAATATAGGGTTAAGATCATAGAAGTAGGGCCCAAGGGCTTTTAAAAAATGTAACAAATGTTAGAGATTTGTATCGCAATTGAGGGAAATAAAGGAGGGGCGGCCAGTTCATTGTGACCCCCCCCCCCCAGCTTTATTAGACACAAATAGCCTAATCTGGATAGGGTTAATGGTAAAATATTTACAAAGATTCAAAGCCAGGCTGAACGTCAAATCTTATTTACAGAAAACTGTGGACTAGGAAGACGAAATTTAAGCAATAATTAAGTGCATTTGATGCTGGTGAATGCAAATAGTGTTACTAATAAATCTCTTATTATTTATAATTGTTTTATCTCATGTTCATAGGTATATGTTTAAAGTCATGATTGGGCCTAAAAGTCGTTTGCCTATTTTAGATGTTTATATAACCCTAGTTTTTAAGAAATACAAGTAACAATTGATAATAAAACATGATACCCTGTAGTCCTGAGCAGTGATATGATGTATATAATCGTGACTGTCATGTGTCAAGTGTTATTATGTCACATGTAAATAGTGTCAAGCTATATTTATGCAATAAACATACACCAACCTTGCAGCGTGCATCAGTGCAACACTGCATAAATAAATGAACTTGATGGTTCTGTGGTTCTTAGGATGAATGTTACAAGGGATAAATGTCCACCCATGGTTTAGATAAATGTCAACTACATGGTGTCCCACGAAACATGACAGTTGGTAACTAATTTTGAATGTCGTCCTCCATACATTAGATATTAGATATTACAGGCTGTTTGCAGTTTATTTCGATTGCTCAAATATATTTTACTTTGAAAATCATTTTACTATAATATGACTCCTATATAATATGTTTATTATTGTCTTTGGTATTAAACAACTTAACAAATCATGTTTTGTGTTACACCCTGTATGAGTCCATTGATTGACTGGAAAAAAGTGTATCATAAACCTAAAAGGACTGTAAGAGTAATTTAATGATGGCACTGTCCGATTCACGACAGTATCCATAAAACTGTTGTCTGATCAAGTATGGAGAACGTTTTTTTACTTATAATTTTCATTTGTAATTTATCAGCTGAATTTACTGGTGCATTTTTTAATTTTAGAAAAATATTTTTTTACTTCGCCAATGTCTTACTTCATACACAAAATCTTGAATTACTTCATATATTTATTAACGACGTCTTATCATTAGAAAAGTTAGGAAGAATACGACATTTTCACACAGTTCATGTTTCCCCAATTGGGAACTTGCAGTCAAATGTGTTTAACTTAAACAGAATTTAGTCGTAATTTCTAGTAAACCTTCATTTCTAGTAGCATGTCCGATTCAACACAGTATCGATAGTATACACATGTTTGTTAGCGAGGGAAAAAAAATGGTTATTGAAGGGTCTGCTATAACGTTTATTAAAGTGATTTACTTCTGCTTTGTGTTTCAGGAAAACAGTTTCGGAATTATCAGAATTTAACAGTTTCAAGCTAGATATTTGTTTGATCATATAAAGAGTTTAAAGGGACAGACCGCCTATGTAAGGTAGTAAAACTTAGTATGCAGTGTTGTGGAAAAATTCTTTAGGATTCAGTTGAGACATATAAGACGTTTTCACGATGTATAATTACGTATAATTACCCAAATTAATGATTTTGAACGTCGACTTTGTGCTCAAACTCAGGATTTACAGATTTTTAAAAAGTTCATATGTCTCAAATGAACCCTAAAGAATTTGTCCACAACACTGGATACTCAGTTCAGCTACCTTACATAGCCGGTCTGTCCCTTTAAGGGTACTGTTAAGAATCAGGCATGTGCCTTTTTAATTGCGGGTGCACTTGAAATTACAAGAACCGCCTCTCACTGTAAACCAAGTTCAAATGACTAACTTTAAGGGATATCTATATGTAAGTGCTCTTTAAGGAACCAAACAGTATCTAGGCACATTTCTAAAATTTACGAATAGTTTATCCCTTTTCTTGGGTTAATTTCCATATCATAAATCAACTTTGCTTTAGAAAAAAATGTAAACATAAAAACGTACTATAGCACTCAAACTAGCATGTATAACTCAAGTCCAAAATACACATATCGTAAATTAAATTTAATGTCCACTTCTTGTAGAATAAGCATTTATAAAATAGAAGTAATCTAAGCAATATTTAATAATCAAAATTTTATTGAAAAATAAATACTAAAGCAATAAATAACAGTTACAAATATATTATTCATGAGATTCTATCCGTTCCAATCTTGGAAACTACGGAAACCATTTCCGTTTCCTAACTTTGAATTCTATATCTAGACATATTTTTTTTTATTTTATTAATCCATATAATATTCAATCCAAGTCAGAAACTTGGAAACTTCTGCGTATACTCCATAGTAACCAGGCCTAACACGGGGATACATTAATTTCAAAATCAAGGATTTAATCATAGACAGGAAAGATTTGATTTCTAATCTTGAAAGTATATGCTGATATTCAATAAAATGTACAGTGTACTTTGGAAAAGGAAACATCATATTTGAAGGGTTTTGAAAATTCCAAAATGGATTTAATGTCTTTTTAAAATCTATTTCCTCTATCCGATATTTTTGAATTAATTTATTCCTTGCACAACCGTTTCCCCAGCTGACAACTCCCACCAGGCTGTATCCAACTGCAGTACTGCCACGTGCTACTAGAGGTCCACCGCTATCACCCTGTACAGTGTCATTAAAGATCCTCCGATATCACCCTGTAAGTGTACAGTGTAAACTGTACATTAGAGTATCTCATTGTTACAACTTTTTTGTAATTTTAGGTGGGGCATTTTTACCCAGGCATCTACTCCTCCCGGAGCATGTATTATAGTACTGACCTGGCAGGCATCTACTCCTCCTGGAGCATGTATTATATAGTACTGACCTTGCAGGCATCTACTCCTCCCGGAGCATGTATTATAGTACTGACCTGGCAGGCATCTACTCCTCCCTCTGCTAAACCAGCGCAGATCATATTATCTTTGATTTCAGAACTACCATAAAACGCTTTGCATGTCGAGTCGGATACTATAGGACTCTGAACCTAAAGAGAATATGTAGGAATTAAATCAAGTATCTATATAAAAAAGTTTTAATCTCTGTTTTTTGTTATATGTCCGATCATAATTTATAGGAGTACGTCCCATGACTGATTTGCCTCAAATTTGATTGTGGAACTCGGGAGAACCACGGGTATGGTCTTAGCCTGGATTTGAGGTTATAAGTTGAATGGGTCGTCTATTATAGGGATATATAGCTTTTAAATCGTAATTTAGGCCAGACGCGGGTAAAAGGTGATTAACCTGGGGAACGCTGGGTTCCCAAGCATGTCAATTGGTTTATTTACTTAAAGCTGACAGTTGTAATCAATGTAAGATCCTATAAGGTACCTGTGTTGAGAAGGGTTTCTGGGGCTATTGGATTTTACTTTTGCGCAATTGCGATCCCTGTATTTCCGCGCAATTTTAAAACAATTCCGCGTTTTTTCGCATGATTCCGTGCAAGTTCACGCAACAGAATTTTGTTTTTTAGAAACCCTACTCCCTATAGTTTCAATAGAAGTAAATATTTCCATTTAATGTTATAGCGCCGATATAAGGATTTATCTGTAATTGTATAATGAGCTAGATAGAAAGTTAGATGTTACCGCCATGCAATTTCTATTGGTTCAGAATAGACACCAAACATATGACTGAACCCTGATTGGATCAGGGGCTAATGGACTCGGCATACTAGAGTGTACTCTTGAGTCAATTATGCACCAAAGGAACATATTTAATGAATTGTAAGACATAGCTAAACCGCGTCTCCTCATTCATTAAAATTGCATGGTTCATGTTCTAATCACTCCATGATGTTTATACTACTTTAAGATTTATGGAAATTGAAAATTGGGTTACTAGCTAAAAAAAAATATTTTTCTGTTAGATCACAAATTTGAGTATTGAGTATTTGAGTAACTATGCTGAACATTGAAGGTAACAAAATTGATAAATAAAGTTTTCATTTCATCTTTTTTTACCTTTCTTAATATATCTGAAACCTGTCCTCCCTCAGATGTAGTTCCCCAGCCAGATACATAGGCATCAGTCCATCCTACCATACTGTACGTCTAGTAGCGTACAACAAATAAAATGGTTAGGGAAAATAAATCAGAAAAATTAACATCAATAAAAAATATTTTAGTCTCAACAGATACAAGTTTGGTTGCATACCTCCTTAAACCCAACACTGGAATACTGCATGCAAAAAAATTGTCCTAATTTTCCCACAACAAAAAAGGTTATAAAGTTAAAAAAAGATATTTTAATTGGCTGGTTTTAGTAATGTGTAAAGCCATTAAATGAAACTGTATTTACTTCAACTGATGGGGTAAAAAAAGATAAATAATTAATAAAAAAAAATCTTACACTGGATGCAAATTGCCCAAAGATATTAATAAAAATTTCAAATTCAACTTAAATCAAAACTCATTTTGAGGATCACAAAATTACAAAAACTCATAAGATACCCAGCAAACTGTTAGGCTCTGGTAAGTAAATTGTAAAAAAAGTTATAAAATTAATTGCATGGGAAGCTTTATGAGCCTATATATGTCATGCATATTTTAATGACATGAAAGTATGGTTGTTATAATCCTTTTTGAAAACGATCAAAAAAACTATCGTTTTCCATTTCGTTTTTCGGTTTTTCTCAAAACTAGCGTTTCGTTTTCGGAAAAAAAGATTGTTTTTGAAAACGATATTTACTCGTTTTTATCTTTTAGAAAACAAATAACGATAATTTTTGAAAACAATAATTTATAAAAACAATAAGCAATCGTTTTTAATACGATTTTTTACAATCTATTATTTTTCCCTCATTTTTTTTCTACCTGTGCGTTTGGAAGGCAGGCTGGCCAGATCTTGCCCTGGGAGCATGTGATTCCACTGGAGACATGAAGAATGGCAATATCATTCTAAAAATCATTTATGGTTATCACATCATGGGAAATTCATAATTTGGATAAATATTTGTATTCCCTCTAGGAAGGAATAATCCGTTGATTTAAAGGTAGGGTTTCCAATCGGAATATCATTGCGCGCATTAGGGTTGCGCGCAATATTGACATTTTTGCACATTGATTCGTAATATATATTGCGCGAAAAGCTGCCATTGCGGATATGAATTCTGTGCTATTGCTTTGTTGTGATTTTGCTTTATAGCATTATTGCGCATTGGTACTGTTTAATATCCTAAATTTAGCGCAACGAATCGCGAAGAAAAATGCCATTCCATGGAAACCCTGTTGACATTTGATTGATCAAATCACCAGCTTCAGCTGTAAATCCAAAGGGCATTCATAAGTTTAAAAATCAAAATATATGAATTTCAAAATCGATTTTTTTATTTAATATTTACCTCAAATGTGTCAGAATTGTATGATTCATGAATAGTAATTTTGGTCACACTCGCTCTTTTCTCATTGGTATCTAACCCAGTTGTAAAATGATCGCCACAGGAAACCTACATATATTTTTTGTAATCACTATTAAAATCTAACACAAACAAGAACCAAGAACAAATTCACATATCTGTATTAATATTGATAATAATCTACATAATAAAAGAAGACATTCGTATATATATGTTTCCTATTAGCCGGCCAAACGGCTGGACCGATTGGGCTGAAATATGGGGTGTCATAGGCTAAAAAAATCGAGAATATTTTTTTTCAAAATATTTTTTCAATTTTTTTTTTCAAAACGCCGTGCTATTCAGCTAGTTATAATTATATAAATAATAATGTTAATCAGAAAGTCAAAATTTTATATTAATTTAGCGGCAGGTAAAGGATGGACTCGAAAACCTGTATTTTTACTATTTTGGCCTCCTACAATAAACTTTTAAACAAATTCTGAAAAAATGGTTCAAATTTTTAGAACTTGGATTAAACATTCCATAATACATTCTGATGAAAAATGTGTACTCGCGAGCCGGTCAAAGCGCAATTTTCTTAATATCCCAGCTACCAGCAAATTCATAGAATTTGCAGTATCACAAAAGTAATCTCAGTTATAGATCATCTGCAGTTCAGCAAAAATTTTGACATGAATTCATTATATATATAATCTTTAAAAATTACTTGACGAAGGCTTAAAGACCAACTCAAATGGTTTAATAGTATTTCTTGATGAAAAATATTTGATTTCATAAAACATCAGTTTTGATCATGTTGCCATATTTTGTAGTTTATTGCAAGCTTTATTATTCAAACAGTTTTGGGATCTTTAAAACACTCTTTACCTGGTCTCTCTTTTGATAAAGGAATTGAGTTATTGCCACAAAATCTGATTTTCTAATCCCTATATCTTTACAACTTTACAATCTTTAAACTTTTAATTCTTTTATATCAGATAATCTAAGTTTGAAATATCAAAGGTTGTAAAGATATAGAAGTTAACAATTTGAGTTTGTTGCAAAAACTCAATTCCTTTAAATATTTTTTTAGTTTTATATATTAAGAAACATTTTTTTACATTTTTGAATGTTTTAGTAATGCAGTAGTACTCTAAGAGCAACGTTTTTTAATGATCTCTCCTGCTGCCTTCAATCTGCATTCCTTAATTCGCATATTCTTTGTCTATCTTTGTTCCCCTGGGCAGCTTTTTTCTTATTCTATAGCAGGAAGGATTTTGTAGAATCATATATATTCATTAAACTTTATTGTTCTCTGGTAGAAATAATTTTTATAAAGTTTTTTAATGGTTCTGATGAAAATTCGAACACTTAAACTGAATTCGTCTTTTAATAAGATCCCTTTATGCTAGCAGCAGCCCAGGATATCATGAGGTACAGCATTATAAATACCTCGTTAGGGCACATTTGAAATCAGAATTTTCCAAGGAATGTTTTAATATCTTTCCTATTACACGCAGTAACTTCATTGCCGATTTAAAGATTAATTTTGTCCAAAATCAATGGTTTAAGGACTAAAAACTAAAAAAACAGGTTTTTTCTCGTCCACCCTTTAGATTAGATTGAAAATTTCTAATATGATATGGATATGTCAAACTGTGAATGTCAGATCAGATATTCTAAGTTTGAAATATTATAGGTTTATACAACGCAGCGCATAAGAGTTTTTCATTCACTAAATTCATAAATAGCCTACTGGCACCAATTATAGTTTTTTTTACCTTTATTTCTCCATTAATGTTGTTTTCGTCAGCAAATCTATTATATACACAATGAGCAGCTGTTATTATAAGAACAGGGTCACAGCTCAGGATTGAAGCTCCACATCCATACCAGGAATTGTCCCTGCACATCAACACTATTTATATACATGGTCCAGCCACACTTCAGCAAACTGTACATGCCTGATATTTGGAGGTTGTGCTGAAAAACTAGCAATGAACGAACGACTTGGATCGTTCAGAGAAATGAAAAATATATAGTTTTTTTAAAACTACAGATAAAAAACGACCAAATTAAAATTTTTGTAACAAATTAAAAAAAACGATAAATTTTTACTGAACAAACAAATTTTCTAAAAGATTGAAAAAAACGACCGGTTATTTGAAACAAACTCTAAAAAATAAGGTTAGTTTTTAAAGAACACAAACGAATGATTTTAAACTGATCGATCGGAATGAAAAAGATGGAAAATGAACAATAATTTTGAGAATGAAAACAATAATTTAGTTTGAAAAATCAAAAAAAGTAAGAACGAAATGAACCGTTAAAAAACGATGAACGAGCGCAATGAAAAAATGCCATTTAGTGTTACTTTTGCGATGTTTTCCAAAAATTTCGTGGATTCTTATTTTATAAGGCAAGAAATTAGTTGTTGTGAAAGCTTACCGATTTAATATACTGCACTGCCAGGGGAACTCATTTTCATAGGTCGCCACCCCTCCAACTATCCTCGTATCATCTTCAGGGTTCTTGAACAGTATATTTTCTACTTCAAAGTATGAAAATATTATGCCGACTTTTTAATGCTAAAGTCATGCACTTGGCATCAAAAACTTACAAAACTTCAAGTTTGGCAAAACTTTAAACTTAAAATCCCGGGAAAAAATGTCAAGAATATCTCGACTTTAGAATTCCAGTCCTGAACTCTAGGTTTTATACAAGTCTTGGCCAAGTTTACACTTGGCAATATCTTAGAACAAATCTTTGTGAAAAATTTGCGTTTCTCATCCAAGTTTTGGCAATGTCTTGGAACAAAAGCTTATAAAAAAAACTCGAGATTCCATCTAGGTTTTGGCAAAGTTTGAACTTGGAACAATACTTGTAAATATTTTAAGAATGCGATCTAGCTTTTAAATGTACAAGTTCACAACTTGGCAACATCTTGGAAAAAAATATTTTAAAAAAACTTAAGTTTTTCAAGTTTTGGCCAAGTTTGAACTTGCAACAAAAATTCGCTTCTTATCGTACAAACTTGGGCCTAGGCCTCAACGACATCTATCTAATGAAGATATTCAGTATAAAAGAATATAAAAAATTGTTAAAAGGTTACCTTCACTTTATTTTTCTTCCGTTTATTTAATGCTTTCCTGAGTTGTCTTTTATTAGGCGGGGTCCCTAGGAGACCACAACCTGAAGTACAGGGTGTCTCAATGAACATGGAAATTAAGTAATATCTAAAACTTCTGATTGTGGGATTTCCAAATGTGGTCCGCCATTTAAAAACATTTAAAATTGGCGGAAATAATTAGGAAATTGTCCAATGCCAATAAAATGTTGAATATTGAATATATAGATTGCTTTAATGTCGTCTTTGTTTTCCAAAGTTTTATAAGTCCCACTGTATCAAAAGTCATTCCCTGTAACAGTTATATTCGGTATATTCGGTATGTTACTGCATATAGCATGTTCATTGTTCACTCAGAAAGAAGAAAAAATATTTGTCTGTAAGCTAAAAAAAATAACCTGTCGCATTCCTGAGTTTTCCTGTCAATGGTTCTTCAGTACTGACCGATGATGAAGAAGAACTAGAAGTACTTGTTGTTGTTCCTGTTGATATTGATGACGTTGTTGTTGTTGTTGTTGTCGTTGTTACAATAACTTGTGGTTGGAACAAGGCCTGGAAGAAGTTGGGTGGAAGGCAACCGGATACAGAGGATACACAGAGTATACTCAGTAATATCCTCGATACAGGGAGCAACATCATTTCTCAAATACAAAATTCATGAACACGGTTAACACTTCTAATTAACTTGGGATTAAACAGAGTTGGGATTAAACAAAGTTGGGATTGTTAAAAAATAGCCTTATCCAGAGTTGTGACTTAATAGAGTTGGGATTCAACAGAGTTGGGAATAAACAAAAAATGGGATTAAACTAGCTCAATTGGAATTAAACAAAATTGGAAAAAAATAGAGTTGGAAAAAAACTGGTTCTATATTAAGCCAAATTGAGACTAAAAAGAGTTGGTATTTTAGATTTTTGGGATTATATATAGCTGGGATTAGACAGAGTTGGGAGTAAAAAGTGATGGGATTAAACAGAATTGGGAATAAATATAGTTCGAAAAAACTTGTTTTGACTAAAAAGAGTTGGTGTTATAAATTTGTGGGATTATAAAGGGTTGGTTCTATAAAGAGTTGGGATTAAATAGAGGTGGGATTAAACTGACTTGATTTTAAACAGACTTGGGATTAAACAAACTTAGAGGATTAAACAGAATTGAGATTGTACAGCTAGAGTTGGGATCAAGCGTATTTGGAAATGCGAAAAGATATTATTATTAAAGAGAGATTTATTAAACAGAGTTTTATTAAATATTAAGCAGAGTTTTATTAAACAGAGTTTTATTAAGCAGTGTTTTATTAAATAGAGTTTTATTAAACAGAGTTTTATTAAACAGAGTTTTATTAAACAGCGTTTTATTAATCAGAGTTTTATTAAACAGAGTTTTATTAAACAGAGTTTTATTAAACAGAGTTTTAGTAAACAATATTCATTAAACAGAGTTTCATTAAACAGATATTTATCAAAACAGAATGACAAAAAATATGCATTTTTGCTTTTCATTTATGTAAGGTTTTCATAAAGGGTGAGACTTTAAAGGCGACAGTTTGTTTAATTCTTAGAGTTTAAACAGAATTGAGATTGTACAGCTAGAGTTGGGATCAAGCTTATTTGGAAATGCGAAAAGATATTATTATTATAGAGAGATTTATTAAACAGAGTTTTTTTCAGCAGTGTTTTATTAAATAGAGTTTTATTAAACAGAGTTTTATTAAATATTCAACAGAGTTTTATTAAACAGAGTTTTCTTAAACAGAGTTTTAATAATCAGAGTTTTATTAAAAAGAGTTTTATTAAACAGAGTTTTATTAAACAGAGTTTTTTTGAATATTAAACAGAGTTTTATTAAATATTAAACAGAGTTTTATTAAACAGAGTTTTCTTAAACAGAGTTTTATCAAACAGAGTTTTCATAATCAGAGTTTTATTAAAAAGAGTTTTAGTAAACAGAGTTTTATTAAACAGAGTTTTATTAAATATTAAACAGAGTTTTATTAAACAGAGTTTTCTTAAACAGAGTTTTATCAAACAGAGTTTTCATAATCAGAGTTTTATTAAAAAGAGTTTTAGTAAACAGAGTTTTATTAAACAGAGTTTTATTAAACAGAGTTTTATTAAAAAGAGTTTTATCAAACAGAGTTTTATTAAACAGAGTTTTATTAAACAGAATTTTATTAAACAGAGTTTTATTAAACAGCTTTTTATTTAACAGAGTTTTAGTAAACAGAATGACAAAAAATATGCATTTTTGCTTTTCATTTATGTAAGGTTTTCATAAAGGATGAGACTAGACGACAGTTTGTTAAATTCTTAGAGTTTCATCTTCCTGTAATTAGCTGTTAAAAACTGTTAAATTACAAAGTCCATAATTATATTATTAAATATAACCTTATATTATATTATTAAATAAATCAAATCTTTAAATATATAATATAAAAATGTGAATAAAGTCCCCTTGTTGATGTACCCCTGTACCAATTACTATTAAATATATGTCCTTCTTCTTCTTCTGACCTTAGTCAACTGTAGATTCAGGGAGGGGCGTAGCCCCACCCCTGAATTTGGAATTTTTTGTTCCTTTTTTCAGAATAGCTTCTCAATAGCATGCTTAAGGGACAGAAACCCTAGTGCAAAACAGAAAATATATCTGTCAAACTATAATGTGTGAAAAGTTAAAAATCTAGTTTTTTAAGTCTTTAGTCATTAATTTTGACTCTTTTTGAGTCTTTTAAGTCAAAAAAAATTTTCGCCTACGGAGTGATTTTTGGTTCCTAATTATAAATTTTTTTGCTCATTTGAACTATTATTTTTGGCTTATTTGAACTATTATTTTAGCTTATTTGAACTATTGTTTTTGGCTTATTTGAACGATCATTTTGGCTTATTTGAACGATTTTTTTTGCTCATTTGAAAAATTATGTTTAATGTATTCATCTGTTTTGTTTTTGATGTGTTTTGTTGTTGATATATGTTTGTATTTTAATATGTGTTTTCTACGTCATTTGATTTGTTTTTTAATGATATGTTTTGTAGAAACAATTTTTTGTTACTTACTTGGTTACTTGATATGTTTCGTTGGGAATGGGATATATGTTTTGTTTTTATATGTTCTGTTGGGAATGGGATATATGTTTTGTTTTGCTATGTTCCGTTGGGAATGGGATATGTTTTATTTTGATATGTTCCGTTGGGAATGGGTTATATGTTATGTTTTGATATGTTCCGTTGGGAATGGGATATGTTTTGTTTAGATATGTTCCGTTGTGTGGTGTCCAAAAGATGGGCTTGGTGGTTGTAATATTAAAATACACTTGTCGAATTTGGTACCAGGAAAAAAGGCCACAAAGCGCCTTCAATTTCAAGTACTATGTAACCCCATTTTCAAATTTCTAATTTTACCCTTGAACCCCCTCCCCCAATACATGTACTCTCNATAGGGTTAAGATCATAGAAGTAGGGCCCAAGGGCTTTTAAAAAATGTAACAAATGTTAGAGATTTGTATCGCAATTGAGGGAAATAAAGGAGGGGCGGCCAGTTCATTGTGACCCCCCCCCCCCAGTCTATTTTGGCTAAAACCAAGCTATACAAACTGGAAAACTTTTAAACTGTTTACTTTTCCACAGTTTTAGGTCCCTCTGTATTGATAAGATCAGTGTATTCCGACACACGTTGGCTCAGACACCATTATTATCTGTATATCATAATATCAATTATTTCAAGGGTTGAAATAATGAACCCCTGTGTATAATATATGTATATAATAACAACTTTCTCTTTCCTGATTATGAACAATCAACATATCTATCTATTATATAGGATTTACCCTAAAGCAATGAAAGTAGAAGAAGGGTTGTTAATATTTACAATTGTTACACTCTCCACTTAGACTCGACTATTTCTTCGGTCAGAGTACTACAAATTACTGCAGAACACACCGAAAGCTTAGTTGAGGGTAGTTATAGTTGGAGCGCTCTTGGAACTAATTTTCTTGATAAAAACAATAACAACATTTTAGCTTCTCCTTCCAAGATGCAAGTTCAACTAGCTCTAGATATTAATGGCACCGTTTTTAAACATTAAAAATTTAGATTTTTAAGATAAATCTTTTGTTTTGGTGAATATCTTTAATCAAAGCTCAATACGATGGCCATCCATAGTCTCCATAATGTTAAGAAAAATTAATTTCAATTATGTTCCATTCTTACATTTTTATTTCCGTCGATTTGTATATGAATTGCAATTAAAAGGCTTGCTTCTTTGAACATAGACATGAGGCGTGAATATACAAACATACAGACAAGAGTAGGAAACAAATAGATTTGATTATATACAGACATATAGATAGACAGGAGTATAATAACAAACATATAGAAATATTACATAAAAAGACATGAAAGAGTAAAGAAACATGCAGACATGATTACAGAAAACATAAACATGAGTACACAAACATACAGAAACCCATACAGAAAAACACCAACATTATACATACATGAGTACCAACACATGCAGAAATTATTACATAAACATATAGACATTAGTACAGCGATCGAGACATATAGACAAAATTACAGAAACTTATAAACACGAGCATACATACATATAGACATGAGTATACAAACAAATAGACGGGAGTACATAACCATATAGACGGGAGTATATAACAATATAGACGCTATAGTACACAAACATACAGACATTTGAAAACAAATTTATAGAATGAGTACATTAGCATAAATACATACTTGAGTACACACATATGTGGACATTATTATTCAACCACATAGACGCAAGTACACATATAGACATGAGTTTTAAAACTTAGACATGAGTATACAAAAATAAAGACGTGAAAACACAGACAAGCAGAAATTTATAGAAACGAATATGCAAACATAAAGACATGGTAACCAAACTTTAAACATGAGTCCACAAGCAAATATAAATAGCATTTGATCATAAACATGATAGACAAACAAACCAACATTAGCAAACATACACAATCATGTACACAAATATATAGACATGAGTTCACAATCATGAAGACATGAGCACATAAACATATCGACATGAGTAGACGACGTACATTATATAAGAGTACACAATCATACAGACATTAGTACACAAACGTAATTACACGAGTACACTAATATAAAGTCATGAGTACACAATATACACCAGTACACAAAACATATGCATCGTCGTTCAAATGAAGTCAATAAAGCCTCAGCCCTCTAGTACACACAACTCTCGCAACGGAGTACACATTATACAAACCCATTATATTTTCCAGATTTTTAAACTAACGGTAGATATTTGTTCAGGGGGAAAGGTTCCTGTACAAATTTCCCCAATATCTTGCTTTTTTCTTTAGCTTTTGTTTAGAATTATGATATATCTATATCACCAGTGCAGTGGTTAAGTTTAAGCTAAGTAAATAAATTTATCATCATTGTTTTGTTTAAAATGTACACAGTGTACATCAATCTGTTTATTTACAATTTTTATTCGCTTATAATGGGCCAACCAATCAAAACAACTAACTCTGGTTAGGCGGGTCTAAACTACATAGTAAATTGTGATTTATTATTTGTATTATCTCTTGCTTTGTAGTAGAATAAAAATATGAAATATGTAATACGCTTTTAAGAGAACGTTAGATTACGCTGAGGAGACTAACAAATTAAGCATCACAAATGATTCATCATAGAAAAGATTAAACTAATTTTAGACAGGGATGCATATTTTCTCAAAAATAGTTTTTCTCCCCCACCCCTTTTTGAAAATAATTTTTCCCTCAATAATCCTAGAATACAAGAATTATGGGTTGATATTTAGAGAAAAATCAATGAATTTTTAGGTGAAAAGTATCAAAGACAACAAAAAAGTGGCCTTTAAATGTTCAATTCTTCAGCTCCCCCCCCCCTGCAAAATATACACCCCTGACTTCAGGAAAAGGTCTTTTGCAAAGACGCACACGGCCACATAATTTTTCTTTTCATGAAATATCGCAGTATTTTTTGAAAATCAAATAAAAAATTCAACTTTAAAACAAAAAAGGCACAATGCAAAACCACACAACATTTTTCTACTAATAAGCATTAGTATTAATAGAACAATTAATTATCTAGAAAATGAATTGAAAAAGTTTGGAGAAAAAAGACATATTTACAATTACTGCCCCAAATAAAATGTAATTCAATCTTTTCTTACAGGAATTAACCAAGGAGTATGAAATAGAAATTGCAGACGGGTACTCCATTTGTATAAGAAATATTCATACTCCTTGAATTGTACCCATGAGAAAAGCATTAAGATTTCTAACAATATTATGATTTTCTAATGAACAAATGCGACAAAGAAGATATTTGTTTGAAAAAAAAGAAAGAAAAACTTTGGAAAAAAGGACAAACAACCATACAATATCAACATATTCAAACACAAAAAATAAAAAATAAAAAATTTCGGTCAAAAAGTTTATTTAAATCTCTGTAAACTTTTTAATGCAGTTAAAAGACAGTTTGTACTTCGGGATGAATTCTAAAGATATCACAAAATAATTGATAAATTATTTTACAAGCCCTAGAATCAGATTAGCTTGTAAACATTTTCACTTTGGTTCAGGTAAAATTAAAATTTCCACGGAGGAAAAATAAAATCCAAGTTGGACTTTGATGTTGAATAAAACATAAAAATTGTATAATGCATGCAAATGCAAAAAAATTAAAATATCATTTGTGACGTTTGCAATTCTGCCGAATGCAGAAAAATGTTCAAAACATAAAATTGATTTAACTATGCTTTTCATGTTTGTCAGAACTTAACTGCTTGACGAGTAAAAATTAAAATCTAAAAGAAAGATTTTTCATTTCTGAGAAAATTCACGGGTTCTTGATGCGTTAAAAAGGTACTTTTTAATTTTAAACTAAACATTAACATTTATGTTATTCAATGTTTTAACTCACAGTGTGCAACAATTACTTGAGCAATAAAATCAAGTTCACTACAATGCTGATAAAATCCTTTACTTCCGAAGATCAAGAACGAAAACGGTTCCGTCGGCGGCCGAAGCGCCGACTTTATCTCCTTTTGAATTCCAGCAAACTTCAAAGATCCCACCGGTTCCAGAATAAGAATGAACTAAATGCCCGGTCTGGGTGCTCCAAATGTGAACACATTTATCAAAACTCCCGCTGGCCAGAAATTTCCCGTCAGGCGAGAACGCGACACTGTATACGGGTTCCTTGTGCCTGGTCAGGGTGTGTAGGCAGGTTCCTTGCTCGACATCCCACAGACGAACTGTAGAATCAAATGAAGCGCTGGCAAGAACCAAATTCATGTTTGGATTATTTGTCCCAGGTCCTGTTGGACTCCATTTTATTGTATAAATCTCCTTCTGATGGGCCTGCAGATCATGGAGACACTTATCCCGGTCCATACTCCAGATTTTCAGGGTCATATCATCACTGCATGACGCCAGAAACTTACCCTGGGGGTCCCACTTGATAGCGTTCACCTCGTTAGTGTGCCCCTGGAAGGATTTAATAGGTTTGTCATGATTCAGCTGACAAACATGGATCTGTTTATCTGTAGAACAGGAGGCAAAACTATCTTCAGATTTCCAGTCAACATCCAGGGCCGGAGCAGTATGGAAACCAAACTGTTGTTTACAAGTTCCAGTACTTGCTTCCCAGATAATAGTCGTCCGATCCACACCAGCACTGAGTATGTAATTTCCAGTTTTATTCCATTTCAGCGCAAATATCGGTCCTTTGTGCTGACCCAGGGTCTTCTCTAGCTTGCCAGTGGTTGACCAGATTCTAGCAAAACCGTCGTAGGATCCAGTAGCCAGGAGGCTACCTGTACAATTCCAATCCAACGAGGTGACATCCTTGTTGCTCGGAACCTCCTTACCCTCCATCTTGATGCAGTGCTGTAGAACCTCTGTTGTCGCCGGCTGGTCGGGATTGGTCAGATTCCAGATGCGGGCGGTGGAATCTCCAGAACCGGATGCAAGCAAGTCCTGTTTAGGGTTCCAGGCACAAATAAAAACTTCACTCTCATGACCTTTGAGAATTGTGGATTTTTCGGCCGGGATCTCGACATCAACATCCATAGATTCACCCAGACCTTCGCCATGGTCGGCCGATCCGCCGGCAGTTTCCTCTTTTATCCCAGGACACTTGCCGTTGCTCTCAATTTGTTTCCGGCTTGTCACAACATCCGGCATTACTGCATCAATTAGGGATAGTGTGTCAATATGTCGCTCAGTTCCATCTTCAGCTGTACTTATCTCAGCTTCGACATACATTAATCCCTTCTGTATAATGGAGATGAGGGAGGATGGAGGAACTAAGGCTCCATTAATGTTGGATTGAGCAATCAAGGATTCGGCGCCGAAAACGAAAGCTGAATGGACAAAGCCTGATTCTTGAAGATATCTGTAGACGAGAAAATTCACTTCATCGCTCGAGAAACTCATGTTGATTCCGAGTTTCGGCTGAGCCCCTGTTATGTTTCAACTTTTGAAACCCTTGTTCGCAAATGTGTAGATAGATAGATAGATAGATAGATACCGGTATCTGAGAGGCAGGTAGGGGGAGCGGACCAATCAGAGATAAGCATTCACTTTCACAAACTGTTTAAACCAATTGCGGCAGATTGTAAAAATTTCAGGAGAAAACACGGGAACTTGCAATTCAATGTTTAAGAGGAAAAATGTAATAATTAAAGAAATAATTGAATATTGCACATCAAAATATTCTTTTTTTCTAAAAAAATTTAATAACCAAAAACCATTTTTTTATTATTTTTTTAGAAAACGATCAGGCAAATTGTTAATTTTCGGGAGGGGGGCCGGGAGTTCTCCTCCCATGGTCGTTTTTTATCTAAAGTTAAACGAAAAGTAATTTTTCATATTTGTTATATATGTTTTTACCTTCTATTTTTTGAAAGATCATGAATACAGAGTGTCCCAATTATAAACCTATGCGAATAATGACGACTTCAAAATCATCTTTGCAGTTCTATGCGGGATTATTTCTTTAATATAATTTTGTAATATCCCAGTAAAACATTTGACATCGAAAACTAACATTATAAGTCTCGGGATTTCCTAAATGTGGTCTACCATTTTTTATACCTTCAAAATTGACAGAGATATCAGCCTCAGGTTAAATTTGTTCAGTAGAAATCCAATATCACTGAACAGTGAACACCCCCCCTCTAGGATTTCATTGGTCAAAAACTAAGAAAATAATAATTTTAGATTATTTTATGTCATTTATCAATTATTTGGAAATCAAAGACGATATTCAAGTTGTCTCTCAATTCTCATGTTAATTGGGACACCCTCTGTATGAAAAAAATAAAAAATATTTATCATATCACAATTTACAATTAAATTACTTAAATTTAAACTTGCAAAAAGTTATCAGTAAAAATCTACCCAATTTTCTTAACAATAATTTTACAAATTGGTGAAAAAATTTAATTCTTTATTTTAAAACAATGTGCAGTGTCCTAAATAATAGCTATTTGAATTATCGAGGACGCATTTTTAATATTTGTTTTTTAAAAATCCTAATTTTTCCCTTAAGAAAAAAAAATTCAAAGATTTTTGTGTCACCCTGATTTTCAAGTTTCACTAAGGAGGTATATGGCAGCCATGTATTTTTTTTGGGGGTGGGGCTTTGTAATTAATTAAATATGATTTAACTTAAACGGGGAATTTAGGAATCAATGCATCCTCGGTTAATTATTCAAATAAAACACCGAATTATGAATGATAAAATACATGTATTGTATTTAGGGCGTCCCATTTAACATGACAGTTGGTGAATAGTTTGAAATGTCTTCTCCATAGTTTGATAAGTTGTTTGAAACTATAAAGAGACTAATAATTTTTTTTTTATGACAGTTATATTATAGTAAAATTGATTTCACAGTAAAATATATATGAGTTAATCAAAACTTTCTGAGAGAGATCATCATTGGTATCATGGGTGTTCCTTTCCTAGGGGGTACACCCAAATCACCTTGAACCTAGCCGAATGCAGTTAAGGCTAGGAGGTCTTCTAATTTCTTTCTAAATTACTGCAAGACACTGATACATGTAATGCAGCTGACAAAGGGAAGTTCTCATTACAACAATGGCAGCAATAAACCTGCATAGATGGCCGATATTAAAAACAAATGGAATAAATATAGAAACTCAAGAGCTGATATTGAAATACTACAAATTGCCTGATCAGCTCTCTAAACTGCATATTAACCCTCCTGGGGGGGGGGGCGGGGGCATGCAGCTAATTAAATGAGCAAAACAGGACAGCAAGGAAACAAGAAGATTGGAAAAATAAGTATCTGCATTCTGCATTAAATAGATGTATCAATTAATTTGTTTTATAAAAAATTATGAATAAAAATTGATAAAGTTAAAAATATATGAGTTAAACATTTTTTAAAGAAATAAACTGCAAAAAGTCTTTAATATCTAATACAGTATGTGGAAGAAGACATTCAAAACTATTCACAAACTGTCATGTTTCGAGGGACACCCTGTATGTACATAATGTTTATTTTTCCCTCTGCTGTTTCTTGAGTTATGATTGGACACAAAAACAGTCAAACAAGCAACCAAAGAGAGATTACAAGACTTTATTATTATAAGATATATATTATTTTATACAATATTACAATATTACTTTTGCTTTTATAATTTTAATTGATTCAGGACTAGTCATAAAATCATTATAATCAAAATATATGATCCTTGATTTATTGGCATAAAATTATTTCAAAATATATGATCAATTGATTTATTGGCATAATATTATTTCAAAGCTTGATTACTAACACAATTCTGAAGACCTTGATTTATTGGCATAATATTATTTCAAAGCTTGATTACTAACACAATTTTGAAGACCTTGATTTATTGGCATAATATTATTTCAAAGCTTGATTACTAACACAATTCTGAAGACCTCATGATTTAAATGTTAACTTTTTTTTGTAAATGTACGTTTACAACAAGAAATCATAAAAAATATTTGAACTATATTCCTTTTAATTGGGGAAATATTTTTTTATAGTATATTAAGTTATACCGTTAGCAACGGATCCAAGAAATTCCTGTGAAAAAAACTTCATAAAGTTTTCGGTGGGTATATTTGAATTTTGATAATGGATTATGATGGTTTTAGATTTTCAATAAATACTCATTTAAAGAAACATTTTTGAACACCAAAAATAATATTAAATTAAATGAATTTAATCTCTTTGAACCCAATTCTTGCTTTATATAAAAGGGGGGGGGGGGGGGGGAAAGGTGTTAAGGTTCCCATGCAGAGATAAGGCTATATAATATACATTCTTTAAGGGAAATTAGAACATTATCATTTAAAAAAATGGAATTTATCCTTGTAAATGTTAAATGTTAAATATATATATATATATATATCTCGGAACTCTATGTAAAATATCAGAAAGCTATTGCAAGCATTCCATATTTTGAAACTAGATGTTGGAATACACCCAAACTTTACACTGCAGTTTATACCAGGACTTCACACAGTGTGTTCAGTATGTTATATGTTTATAAAATGTTTATAAAAACTAAAAAGTATGTTTGAAAAAATTACTCTTTTTACGAAGAAAATAGAAATCCCTCGGTGTGTGCTTGTATTCCTTTCTATTATAGTTATAGAGTGTGATAAAGGTTAATTTAAATTTCTTATTATTAAACAATTTTTATAAACGATTCTCAATGAAAATCTTTTGCGTAGCAAAAAAATATGCTTAACCCTATTGGCCATTTTATGTACGGATGGTATAATTTTGAAACCCATTTTCAAAATGCGATCCCCCGCAGTGCCGTTTTAATTTCATTTACATTTTTTTTCTTCTAGGGAATTGTATCTTTGTCACATTCTCACATTTTCTATTTCATTTACCGTTGCAACCTAATGACGTATAACTTTTATAATTTCAAACTTATAGATTATTTGATCTAAAAGAATTTATAGTTTGAAATATTTAAGGTCTACAAAATTGGGTTGCAAAGATGTAGGGATAAGAAAATCTAAATTTGTAACAAAGACTCAATTCCTTTTAAAAGCCCTTAATGTGAAGAGGAAGAAAATGCAAATTCTTTCTTTTGTATTCTGATCAATAAAGAACAACAACAACAAAAACACTCTTTGCTCACCCTACAGCAGTTAAATAGAGTTAAATTTATCAGCGGACTCAATCTTGTGAAATATTAGCTGACAATTTAAGTTGCAAACATAATTAGTTATAATCTTTTGAAATTCTTGCAGTGTTATAGGCATAAAAACATTTTCTTTTTGAATTAAGAACAAGTACATTGCGCCACAAAAAATTGTTGAAATAGAAGATGACATTTAAGTGAAATAAGTCTGTGTACAATTCACAATTGTTGTGTTACCTGTTGATTGGACTAATTTAATTTATAACTTGAGTCAAACAGTCGTCTTTCTATTCCATATTTTTTTGGTGGCAGTAGTAAGAAACTGTCTAGACATACGGTTATGATTGGGTGAGGGCGGGAGGGCTAGGAAGCATTAAATTTGAGCATACTGCCGTTAATCCCTTAAGTGACAGAAATGCGGCTCGGAAGCCATTCGTTAACTATATTAATAACGTTGTAAAAATATTGACAGCGAAGACCCTGGGTAAGTATTGACAGCTAAGACCCTGGTAAGTATTGACAGCTAAGACTCTGGTAAGTATGGAAAGCTAAGAAGGGTTGACAGCTAAGACCCAGGTAAGTATTGACAGCTAAGAAATGTGGACAGCTAAGACCCAGGTAAAGTGACAGCTTAGACCCTGGTAAGTATTGACAGCTAAGAAATGTGGACAGCTAAGACCCAGGTAAGTGTTGAGAGCTAAGACCCAGGTAAGTTTTAATAAGCTTTGATATTTGTTGTGTACATGTCAGAAAATTACTTTAAACTATAGTTATTCGAATTAATGTATAAACTATTTTGCATAAGATAAATTCGCACCCTGATCTCTACAAGTTCTCCTTAAATCTATTTAATTGAAAAGTTTTGTTATTATTATTTAAATTAGGTGGAAAAAATAATCAAAACAGCCAAGAGCTATTTTTCACCTAATTGCTTTATACTAGTACTGTTAATATAATCATCAATTTGTAATTGTAAACTCTATCTGTATACAGATACGTGTATTTTAGCAATAAATTTTATGTTATCTTATCTTATTTAGTATTAACAGCTTATAGGACCCGGCCCTGGTAAGTTTGGACAGCTAAGAAATGTGGACAGCTAAGACCCCGCTTACCATAGTGACAGCTAAGGCCCATGGTAAGTATTGACAGCTATAGCTTGAAAAAGTAATCAAGTTTACTCCCTGAATTAAATATTGTAGATCACAGTATAGATAAACACCTTGACAAATCTAACAGCAAATATTATTTCTATCATTAATCATCATTAGTAAATATTACCTTGACATTTAATCATAAGCATTTCTAATTTTTTCATAAACTTCTATTTAGAAACTTTGGAATAAAAAATTAAACCCGTGGATGAACTTAAAACTCTCAATGATATATCAGAGGTTTTATCCTGTGTAGGGGTAGAAACTGTCAAATTGTGCTCAAACAACAGATTAATATACAACAGTCTTGACCTCATGTGAAAGAACGTCATAAGTTAGGTTGAGAAAAATTGACGGATTAAAAATTTCCTATTTAAATCCGAACATGAACATGTTGTTTCAACATATGTTACTTTTAGAAATATTATTACATTCCACTACATTATCTCGGACTTTGTCACCTCGTACCTTCTCTAGTTTAGAAATACAGTGAGAGTAACTTTTATTAAACTGGGCAGCGGTGAGTCCACAAGTTAGTAAGTTTGATGAATGAAAAATGTGAAAGATTTAAATTTGTTTTAAAAAGAATTAAATTGATAAATTTAATAAAAGTTCACACACAAAATCTAAGGAATTGATCAATCTTCTCGTACTCTAATTTTCCAACTTGAACTCCCTTCAAGAATGACTGAATCAAGTTGCAATAATACATAGGGAATATAGAACATTATAGATTGAGGCGATTAATCAGTATTTTTCAAACTTATGCATTATATAGATTCCGTATGAAATTATGTTAACTACATGTATATAGTTTCAGAATTGAAAATGTCAGCATTTTATATATCCTTGGCCTGAACCCTCAACTTGATATCTGTCTCATTCTGGTCAAAGAGGAGAATTATAGAACATGCCTGCGCTGCAAATTGCAATCAAAGATGTTGCTTTAATCTTCTTCAAAATAAAGGAAAGTTCTAGCAAAACGAATAAAATTTAGATACAAATATTAAGGTCGTCTTTTCGCTACTTAAGTAACCTAGGTCTGCAAATGTTGTGGCTTAACTAACCTAGATCTAATCTGATTGCTACAATTTATTTATTTAATTTCGCTACTTGAGTAGCAGATCTAACCAGCAGATCTAACCTGATTAATACTAGATGTTTAATATATAATTGCACTAATTGATTAGTAGATCTAATCTAAGTGCTACTATAGGTTTATTTATATGATTTTGCTACTTGAGTAGCAGATCTAATCTGAGTGCTACTACAGATTTATTTTTATAATTTTGCTACTTGAGTAGCAGATCTAATCTGAGTGCTACTACAAGTTTATTTATATAATTTTGCTACTTGAGTAGCAGATCTAATCTGAGTGCTACTATAGGTTTATTGATATAATTTTGCTACTTGAGTAGTAGATCTAATCTAAGTGCTACTATAGGTTTATTTATATAATTTTGCTACTTGATTAGCAGATCTAATCTGAGTGCTACTACAGGTTTATTTATATAATTTTGCTACTTGATTAGCATCTAATCTGAGTGCTACTATATGTTTATTTATATAATTTTGCTACTTGAGTAGCAGATCTAATCTGAGTGCCACTATAGGTTTATTTATATAATTTTGCTACTTGATTAGCATCTAATCTGAGTGCTACTATAGGTTTATTTATATAATTTTGTTACTTGATTAGCAGATCTTATCTGAGTGCTACTACAGGTTTATTTATATAATTTTGCCACTTGATTAGCATCTAATCTGAGTGCTACTATAGGTTTATTTATATAATTTTGCTACTTGATTAGCAGATCTAATCTGAGTGCTACTACAGGTTTATTGATATAATTTTGCTACTTGAGTAGCAGATCTAATCTGAGTGCTACTATAGGTTTATTTTTATAATTTTGCTACTTGAGTAGTAGATCAATACTGAGTGTTACAATGGGTTCTGTTTCCTGCGAGAAATACTTCTCTGAGGATGTTGAGGAAGAGGTAAGTTATTTTTCATCTTTTTAATTCGATTTTTAAATTTTTTTTACATGCTATGCTATCAATTTAAACATTTTTTTCATTTTTTTTCAATTTTTTATATTTTATTTTTGTATTTAAAAGATATATTTTTTGCTTTTTCTCTCTTGTCTTTAGTCTACTTCTATCAAAATAGTCTTCCTTTTATTCATCTTTGCCCTGTTATTTGCCATTCGAACGAAGGACGAGTTTTAACATTTGAATTTAAATGGTGCACGGATACTGGATAGGACGAACTGAGTCTGGACGAATGAGAAGGAATAAATTTCTATTGTGTTACATATTAAGGACTTAAGCTTTACATCACAATTTCTACCAATAACAAAGTGTAAAGAATGATCTACATTCAACGTATAAAGGACGAGTGTAAAGATGTATCTACAATCTACATTCTATATATAAAGAACGAATGTAAAGATTTTTCTACTTTCAACATATGAAGGACAAGTGTAAAGAATTATCTACATTCAACGTATAAAGTACGAGTGTAAAGATTTATTTACATTCTACATATAAAGAACGAGAGTAAAGATTTATTTACATTCTACTTATAAAGGACGAGTGTAAAGATTTATTTACATTCTATAAAGGACGAGAGTAAAGATTTATTTACATTCTGCATATAAAGGACGAGTGTAAAGATGACGAGATCGAGCTTGTAGTTCAAGGCAGGACTATATCAGTCAGGTAATTAATCATTAATTAATTTATGAATTAAGTAATTAATTGTTCAATTTTGATTATATCTAATGTTTAATTTAATTCTGAATTATAATCTATTCCTTTAAATCTTTTAAAAACAATATAATGGAAAAATTTCAATTTTCGAAGAAATATGATACTTTCGAAAATTTTGTTTTTCAGAAAAGACATCGCCACCAATAATAGAGATCTTTTTTTAATTTGTTGAGATCAGTTTTTACAAATTTATTATTATAAAAACTAGGAAAAAGATGATTATTTGGGCACATATGCTTTTAGGGAACAGTCTATTTATTTTTTGCATCTCACAATATTGATATGTCAATGGGCATGAGATTAAGGTTACATTTATTTTACTCTCCAAGGCCTTGGTTCCCTATGTGATATAAAGGATTAATTTCCAAGGCAAATGTTTCTAAAAAATATTTCTGATTTCTGATTTCTGATTGGCTAAAATAAAGTTAGATCTTATCAAATTGAAATTTTACAGAAAAAAGAATAAATCTAACGGAGCTCAGACAATTCAAATTGATTCAATTCAATTAAAAAATTATAAATAAATTAGTTTTTTTAATTGTTTTCTTTTCAGCGAGGAGTTATTGTGCGAACATTCCAAATATTTCTTCCAAATATTCCAGCATTTTGATAATTCACAAGGTATTCACATCTAAAAGAAATTATGAGACACCATTTTTAATATTTTAGAGAAAAAAAAATCACTTTAAAAAGCCTGAAATTACACAAAAAAAACACTGATTTTAAAACACATAAAATCTCAGTATAATTTATCAGAAAGGAATTGAGTCTTTGTCAGAAACTCAAAATTTCAAATTCCTATATCTTTGAAACCTATTGACGTAAACTTTTGATATTTCAAACTTAGATGACTTGATATGACAGAATTCACAATTTTAAATATCTATGGTCTACAGTATTTGGTTGCACAAATATAGAGATTTAAAAAAATAGTGGTTTGTGGCAAAGACTCAATTTCTTTGCTGCACTTTCAAAATAATACTGATATATATTGTAAAAACATAATTCTAATTTCTAGAGACAATTATATTAAAACACAAGGGGCTGGAAGGAGATGATATTCCAGAGGAAAGGCAGCAGGTCAACTTTTAACGTTGTTTTCATGAATTTAAGGGACTGTCAACGTTGTTTTTATGAATTTAAGGGACTGCCAACTTATTTTCTTATGTAACATTATATTTTAAGAGTTGCCAGATTCCCACCTGTACCTTTTAATATAATCCTGGATCAAAAATGATGAAAATATCTTTGTTTATCTATCTGCACACTATACAGTGTGTCCCAAAAAACATGGGAATTCAGTGACGAATTGGATATCGTCTTTGTTATGAATTATCACTGTAATACCTAATTTCAAAAGCCATAATATTATTATGTCTGCTAGAGTTTATTTAATGAAAAGGGTAAAAGACTGCAAAGATGTGTCTATAATGTCTCCGCATGATGAACAGTGAATACGGACAAGTTTACGCTGTTTGTATACTGTAATTTTCTTGTTTTACTAAGTACAACCGGTTGCAGTCAAAACATAAACAAACAAAATGTAAACATAGCAGACGAAACTCTTACAGATTACAGCTTTCTCAGTAGGTATCACTATACTAAATCAAAGAATTATTTGAAAAGACGATATCGAATTCGTCACTGAATTCCCATGTTTTTTGGGAAACCCTATAGTTTCAGTAGAAGTAAATATTTCCATTTACTGATTGAAGGATTCATTTATAATTGGATACAGAGATAGATATAAAGATACATGTATTTCTATTGGTTCAGAATAGACAACAAACACATGACTGAACCCTGATTGGATCAGGCGCTAATGGACCCGGCAACAGGAGTGTGCATATACTGATTATTTCTAATTAAGTGTTCGCTATAATAATGAAGTGCGTATTTTATGGAACTTACAATTTACATAATTTACAGGATTGAACACTTTTCCCAATTGTTGTTTAGGTATGGATTTAAAGGGTATTGTTTTGAATCCAACATTGCACATTAGAACCACACTTTAAATTACGTAAACACTCACTTTAAGTTTACATTTACAATAAATACACATTTCGAGCGAACAAATTTAAGCTGCATTGAAGGTATTTTAACATTTAAAAAAAGTTTGAATCCAAAAAATTAATTGAGAATGTTAAGCAAGTGCATTTTACTGACAGCTAGTTTTTTTTAAAGCTTGTAAAAATAAAATTAGCAAAAAATGTGTTAACTATTTACAAGACAATAAACATTATTGGATGCATACGTATTTAAAACTTAGGAATTTAAATCGTGTAAGATATATATTTAAATTTAAAATTTAAATTTTTAACAGAAAAATAATCAGTTCTTTTTGTCTATAAGCTTAAAGAAAATGAGAGCCACTCTGTATCATATATATTACACTGAAATTTAAGTCGACTTTTAACATTTTAACAGATTCACATCAACTAAACATATTATACTGCCCCTCCAGGTCAACTTTAGTAATGGGACTAATTTTCAAATATTTTACATAAAACTTACAAATCTTAGAAGTTCTACACTTACAAGTAATTTTCGTTTTTTTAAAATTTTTTATTGTAACAAATTTTTTTCTCTCAGATTTACATTTTTATGATTTATATCGAATTAATTACCTGAAGTGCCCGGCTCTGGCGTTGCTCGTGGAATTAAAAAAAATATAATTTTGAATGAAAAATTGTAATGTCAGCCAATTCGGTCCAGCGGTCAGCCGTTTTGCCAACTATGGCTAACATATATATATATATATCTATATTTTCAAATATATACATACAAATCTATATATATATACTAAACGCTTTAAGTACAAATGCAAATTTTATTTCATCACTCAACTCTAGAAGTTTTATACTTTCAATCAATTGGAATGCTGAACCACCTTATACCAACAGCTGTTTGAACCACCTAATACCAACAGCTGTTTGAACCATCTTATACCAACAGCTGTTCGAACCACCTAATACCAACAGCTTTTTGAACCACCTTATACCAACAGCTGTTTGAACCACCTTATACCAACAGCTGTTTGAACCATCTTATACCAACAGCTGTTCGAACCACCTAATACCAACAGCTGTTTGAATCACCTTATACCAACAGCTGTTTGAACCACCTTATACCAACAGCTGTTCGAACCACCTAATACCAACAGCTGTTTGAACCACCTTATACCAACAGCTGTTTGAACCACCTTATACCAACAGATGTTTTAACCACCTTATACCAACAGCTGTTTTAACCACCCGTACCTATAGTTCCACCATATCTATGCAGTCATCCTTACAATGGAATTGAGTCTTTCCACGAGCTCTCATTTTCTAGGCCTTTCATATTTGCAACCCAATCTCGTAGATAGGGTTTCCATTCGCAAAACTTTTGCGCAATTTTTGCGGAACGAAACGCAATATTTTTCTTTCTTTGCGCATCAATTTTGCGCGAAAAAACAACAATTTGCGCAATCATTCGCAAAAGTCATTTCGCGCAAAAATTGCCCTATTCCGCTTTTGCGAAACTCATAAATTTTGCGCAAAAGATTTAGCCATTTCGTGGAAACCCTACTCGTAGACCTTAGATGTTTCAAACTATAAATTTTGTTAGAACAAATAATCTAATTTTGAAACGTAAAAGGTTTACATGATCAGGTTGCAAAGATACAGGAATAAGTTTCCGTCTAAAAAAACTTATTTCCTTTCTTGAATAATTTCGTTTATAAAAACTTTATAAATTATGTAAAATAAATTTTCAGGAACCTCTAGCGTTAATAAATTTCATCACGATGACCACAATAGTAGATTTTCTTTATTCAGGTAGACATATGTATATATATATAAATGATCAAGCGTTTGATCCTAATTTGAATATTAAGATCAAGCGTTTGATCCTAATTTGGATATTAAGATCAAGAGTTTGATCCTAATTTGGATATTAAGATCAAGCGTTTGATCCTAATTTGGATATTAAGATCAAGCGTTTGATCCTAACTTGGATATTATAAAGATCAAGCGTTTGATCCTAATTTGGATATTAAGATCAAGAGTTTGATCCTAACTTGGATACTAAGATCAAGCGTAATTAATTGTAATTTTGGGTATTCAGATCGAGCGTTTGATCCTAATTTGGATAATAAGATGAGACGATTGATCCTAACTTCGATATTAAGATCAAGTGTTTGATCCTTATTTGAATACTAAAATCAAGCGTTTGATCCTAATTTTTTATACTAGATCTAGCGTTTGATCCTAATTTGGATATTAAGATCAAGCGTTTGATCCTAATTTTGGATATTAAGATCTAGCGTTTGATCATTATTTGAATACTAAAATCAAGCGTTTGATCCTAATTTTCGATATTAAGATCTAGCGTTTGATCCTTATTTCAATACTATAATCAAGCGTTTGATCCTAATTTTGGATATTAAGATCTAGAGTTTGATCCTAATTTTGGATATTAAGATCTAGCGTTTGATCCTAATTTTGGATATTAAGATCAAGCGTTTAAGATTAACGATACTCTACACAAAAGTTCCAATCTCAGGCTTTTTTTAGTTTTAGTTTTGTGTTTTAGTTGCAATTACAAATCAATATAATCTATATTATCTTTTGTTTAATCTGAGCTGAGAACTTAAGAATGGTGGATATCGAGATCAATGCTTGATCCTTTCTTTTTTAATCTCGAGACTAACCTAATCTTGCACTGTATCCAAAAAAGTGTACACAATTCAACCACTCAGAGTCGCGTATCAGAAGCCGGGAAGTTAAAAATTTTGAGCGCCAATTAATATTAATATACAGAAACAGGAGTAACTCTCTATTTTTCCTTTTTTTATTTTTCTGTATTTTATTCAATAAAGAGTAGATTAAGTACGAAATAAAAAGTGTCCACATTGCATGGAAACTCGGATTAAGAAGTCGGGATTAAAGGTAACCCATTCTAAAGTTCACAGCTCTGATAGTTTATTTTGTGCCCCAGGTGTATTAAAAGTTCATGAACAGAATGTAAAACAGCTTCTTTACGCTTCAGGTACCATTACAATCTATTTGGCTTTCTTTGGCTTTTCTCTTTGTTTTAAGGTTGTATAATAAGCCAGGTTACTCTCGATGCTCTCCAATGTATGGAAAATGTCGTCTCCTAAGTTAGATAGATAAAAACATCATATGACGTATAACTCTCGCCTCTATAGTGACGTCAGTTTTTAACTATCTCTGTTGGGAGACGACATTCTCCGTACATTGAAGCGCAGCAAGAGTAACCAACCATGATAATACAACCTTGGTTGGTAGCAATAAACGGCAAAAAGTCTTGAAACCGATCGGCTCAAGATTTTGTAGAATCTCACATGATAGACCCAAGGCATAGTTACTGGCCGGTCAGAATTAACAAATGTTGTCTCACAATGATCTCGATGCATGAAACAAATTTGAAATCCAACATTTTGACATTTTGCCATTTTTAAAAGAAAAATCAGCGAAAATTTTATAAAATGAGGAGCCAAAATTTAAAAGTTATATATATATATATATATATATATCTATTAAATATATATATATATAAAATGTAAATATATATATATACATATAAAATATATATTAAACAACTTAAAAAAATTATTTTAATTAAAATTTTTAGATCTGCTCGTCATGGTGAGTGTTGAAGCCGAATGCTTTAAATATTTAACTGAACATCTTTCAACAAAAAACTGTATTAGGAAAATTAACTGAAATTAAGAACAAATTATTGAACATTTACAAAATCATCCCAAATATCCTAAACTTTCCAAATACTTGCCTAGAGTTAATTCTAGAAATATCTAAATTTATGTTAATGAAAAAACTTAGTAAATCTGTAAGGATTTTAGTGCCTTAATGAACATATAAAAAGTAAAACACTACAAAAAAGAGAGGCGGGAAGCACCCTAGCTTGGAAATCTAATTCATTTAATATTATTTGAATATAGGCGGTATATCCTGGCTTGTGCTAAACCTAACTGGGAATCTCTAGCTCATGAAATCAGGAAACCATCTGAAAAATAAAACTTTTGAAAGTTCTTTACACCTTGAAAATATGTAATTCTGTTAATATCTTCATTGCATTGTTTCTTTGGCCATAAATGCGCAATTGTCACTTTTGAAAAGAAAAAATGAAGTTTCAGTAATTAAAAACAAAACATGGATATCTAATTCATTCTTGGTCAGAAAAAAAGATTTAAAGGGCACCGTTGTGAATTGGACATAGAGGGTCCCTTGAAATTATGTTGACAGTCCCTTTAAGTGGCATACCTAGTAAATAATCTGTTATTATTGGAAACCATGAAAACAAATCATTTGAAAAATATTTCTTCTCTAGATTTTTAGATAGTTTGGTTTAGAGATTTTATTGTTCAACATTTTGATACTTTGTTGAAGTCCTCGGCCATGTTTAAACTTTTAGATTCAGATCTTTTCAAATCAATTCTCTGCAACCCTAATATCAAGTTAGTACAATATTGACATTTCAGGTCAGTACTATGCACTGACCTAAATTAAAAAATACAGCCTGTATTAGAAATATATGTTAACATACAAAGGGATTAAACCGCATTTATCTTATACTATAGAAGGGGATAATTTTTTTATGTACTGTACTGACTTATATAGTGAATATAGTCTGTGTACTTTATATTGTACAAATTACTCCAGCTGATCGGCCCAATACCGGAATTTACCGTGACACTCGAGCCCAAAACTTAAGACAGGGTGTCATTATGAAAACCATTTTAAACCAAGGGTTTCACGAATGGGGCTAAGCAGTTTTGTAAATTTCAATATTTTTGTAATGAAGTTTTATTTTTTTCAGTATGTTTATATTCTCCTTTTTTCGAATCTCTTAAATCAAAATCTACACAAATGTTAAAACCCAAAAAAGAAAACTCGGGAGCCCGAAATTTAAAAGTGTATCGTTGAACGAAATTCTCGAGTTTCCTTTTTTGGGGTCTTAAAATTTTGTAGATTTTGATTTAAGATATTCGACAAATGGAGAATATGAAGAAACTAAATAAAAAACTATTTCATAACAAAAATATTGATATCCACAAAACTGCCTAACCCCATTCGTAAAACCCGGGCTTTATAACTGGTTTTCATAACGATACCCTGTCTTAAGTTTTGGGATCCGTGTGCATGTATATTGTACATAATCTCTGAGAATCAGGTGTACAACGTTCTTATTCATGCACAACTGTACATAAGCATTTTTGTTTAGTGTACAGTATGAAGAGCAGGTGTATGATGCAGTGATGACCTGGGTTCTTATTGATTCATGTACAATGTACATAAACAATAATGTTTAGTGTACAGTATGAAGAGCAGGTGTATGATGCAGTGATGACCTGGGTTCTTATTGATTCATGTACAAGAAGAGAACACTTACACAGTTTATTCAAGGTAAGTACATGTAATTAACTAATTAAACTGTTCATGGAAAAAAGTCATTAACTCCATTTATGTGGAATTATTTAATATTAAATTATTCACTTTTGATCTTACATTATCATAAGCAATATTATTACATTTAGCATTCGCTAAATTTTGTGGGTTACAACTTACAAATAAGGAGTCCATTGGCCGAATTTAAAGAATTTGAGCTGCGGTTTAAATTTAAGCCGCGGCTTAATTATGGTTGGTTTCACTTAAAATTGTATCAAATGTTTCAATATTTAAGCCGGTGCTCAATTTAAACCGGGTTTTGGCGGATTTAAGCCGCGACTTAAATTCTTTAAATTCGGCCTCAGTACTTTTTATCAGAACTTCAGAAGAACGAACCCACTGGTAGGAATTAATCCAAAATAAAATTAACTTAAGTTTGATGTAAAATTGCATTTAAGAATAAGAATACCAAAGGGAGGGGATATATGGTTTCTTTACATTTCACTCTCACGTGATAGTACAGTTTAAACTGTAAATCGGAAACAAGCATTGTACGGGCCCGCACTTCAGAATTTGTTATTGTTTACATAAAACAATAAGCAAGTATTAATCGTTACAGTAAAATATGTACACAAATTTCCTGGCATATATGACAGACTGCTAAAGTATAAAAATCTCAACTCTTTTAATGAAATTGATGTTCAATTTATTTTTAGGAGATTCAGTGGCCCCTAATAAGGAAAATGTCAATTCTAATTCTAAAATTTTAAAGTTTTAAAATATCCGCCTAAATACGTTTAAAGTTAATTATAGCTGACCTTTCTGTCTCTCACAAAATATTGAATTTTTAAATTGCAAAATTTAATCAAAAAAACATCTTGTTATGTAAGAGAGGTGGGGCCGGGGGGTGATGTTGAATATATAAAGATATGTATATATGCAACTTTAGGCATGTTACGTTTAGATTGTTCTCAAAAAGTTGTTTTCTATTCTATTAAGTCATGATAAAAGTCAGTATGAATTTATGACTTCCGTTTAAAAATTCATATCAGTTTCTTTTTTATGTTATACGGCATTCATTTGTAAATCTTATTTTACAAATATTCAGATATGATTGATTGAACGATAATAAAAAAATAGCCCTAGCCCTGCCATTTTCAAAATGTGGTCTGCCTTTTTGGTGCGTTTAATATCCCCGGAGATATAAGCAGTGTGAGATGTCAAACTAGAAAAATATTCATGATCCTCCTAGAGCTTTAATCAAAAATAAAAACACTTCACAAACTTCTTTATATCTGGGTTGATATTGAACCTTGCAGAACTCCCAAATACTACTCAGATACTATCAATGATCCTTTTGTTATGGAGGACAAACGGTGTGCCAGGTCAGTTTCTAAAATGGGAAAAATGAATTTTGTTTCCGTTTTATGTTATTGGAAAATGAATTTTTCTTTCCATTTTTAACATTTTTCATCCCATTTTAATTATTTACAGCTTAACTATGTTCTTAAAGCTATTTGTTCAATTTTTTCGTAAATGAACTAGGCTAGTACGTACGCGCCTCTTTTTCTCGTAAACATAACGGAATTTAAGTTGCAAACCTTTTTTTCATAATTCATAAAACCAACTGTTCTTACGTTTATTGGATACTAACAAACCATACAATTCAGACAATCAAAATACAGAGAAACTTTAAAAACGAACACAACTCTGCAAATTTCTTTAATTCCCCCAAAAAATGTTTAACAAGAAGTTTTAATTTTAGGATTATGGAGAAGGCTGAGGAATATTTTAATATGAGGTAAATATTAAAATATTTTGTCTGCAGTGAAATAGGAACTTGATCGAAGAAGATTTTTAGACTTAAGTATATGACTTTAAATATTCCATTGAGCGTTAGACGCAGTAATTGAGCAGTGTAAACAGACCAAATTTACGTAATAGTTGTGATTTATTAAGAGTCTAGTAAGACTATTTTTACTCTGTGACAAAATCTAATACACTATAAAGTCGTCTTCCTATTTCAGAGTTTTCTGTATTCTGGATTTGATTACTCTCCTCATAGTCTTATTTTGGAATCCATCCATGTTCTGTTGATGTAGATATTTCAACTCTTAAATTCAGCTAAATCAAATAGTGTAAATTTGTAACTTTACTCCATGCCCTGTTGATGTACAGGGTGTCCCAATAAACATGGGAATTGAGTGACGAATTCAATATCGTCTTTATAAATAATTCTTTGATTCACTATAGTGAAAGCTGTAATCTGTCTGCTATGTTCAGATTTTGTTTGTTTATGTTTTGACTGCATACGGTTGTACTTTATAAAACAAGAAAATTGCAGTATACTAACAGTGTAAACTTGTCCTTCTTCACTGTTCATCTTGCGGAGACATTATGACACATCTTTACAACCATCTACCGTTTTCATTGAATAAACTCTAGCAGACATTATAATGTTATGGCTTTTGAAATTAGGTATTACAATGTTAATTCATAACAAAGACGAAATCGAATTCGTCATTGAATTCCCATGTTTTTTGGGACACCCTGAAGATATTTCAAATCATAAATTCTGCTAAATCAAATAGTGTAGCAACACCAACGGATTGAAAAGATCTCGGGATTATAAAATTATCAGTTACTTTAGAATACAAATATTCCAATTTTTATTTAGCTACGAGGAAAAGATAAACTATTGGAAAGAAAATGAAAAACCTTCCAGGTATAATCTTCTTCTAAATATATATACTATAGTTGTAATATCTCTTTTTGTCTGTTTGTTTGTCCGATCATAACTCAGACACCCTTGAGCTGATTTGCCTCAAATTTTGGTTGGGGAACTCGGGAGAGCCAGGGGAATGTTTTTAGCTTGGTTTTAAGATTCTAAACTGAGTTGGTCAACTTTTATAGCGAAAATTTAGTTTTCTGCAGTAAAATCAACAAAGCGCGGGAGTACCCTGGGCAACGCTGGGTTCCCAAACTAGTTAAATAATGAACAAATAATTAATAAATTTGTTTTAGGAACAAATTAGAAATAAAATTTTTTAACTTCAATTTTTATTTTTAAATTTAGTCATTTTATACACGAAAAAATGTTTTGAATATTTAATGAAAAATAGTAAATATTAAATCAATCTAAATTTTCACATGATGCCCGCATCCCATTCCGTTTAGATATTTCATCAAGCAGTTTTACGGGCGATTTATTTTGAATGAATGATCGACCTCGTTCGAGGAGAAAAAAAGTTTTCGTATTTTTCCTTTCTTCAATTTAAAATCTGTATGGAGAGTGAAATAATGCTAGACGAGCAAACAATATTAGTCGGATAAATTTGGCTTTTTATTCTTGCATAATATGTACTTTTTATACCTATACTGAAAAGTATGTAAATATGTTATAATTTTAGCTAAAGATAACTAATTTTCTTTTAAAATTATCTTTTTATCAGTTTACTACTTGGAATTCAAACCTTAATATATTTATAACCTAAAAATAAATATGAATATCCATGGAAGTCAATTAAGCCCCTAATAAGAATTTTACGTTTAGAATCTAATAAAAACAGAGATACAGCCTAATCCCATGAATATTTCAGCAAATTTTCTGTCGATGTTTCGAAATTAATTTTTATCCTATAAGTCAGTGTTTTAGGTATTTAGGTCTTTCTAACTGAATAAGGGAAAACAAATAATTTTCATGATACATGAATACATCCATTTATTTTATTTCTTCTCCCCGACGTTAATCTGTGAGAGGATTGAAATACATTAAAGATTACAGAAGTAAGGAATCGTTTACTCAATATAAACATTTTTAACACTTCATTAATATTCTTCTGAAGATGGCCAAAACTGCTGGCTGCGTTGTCCTATGCTGAGAAGCTGATTGAATGTTATGATTTTGAAGAAGAGAACTCGTTTATTATTACAGAAAAACCAGGTACTGTACCGAAGAGAAGGGGGGGGGGGGGAAGGCACATGAAATGAAAAATCTTAGGATTCAAATATGATTTCCCAAAAGTTTCTTCGATCTAGTAATTCATAACAAGAAACTCTACTCCATGAATATTTTAATACTTTTACTTTGTAATCTTATATTGGTTGGACCCGCGATTAAATTTGGTAAATTCTAACTTTTTTCTACAAATCATGTTCTTAGGTTATGTATTTGGATCTTCAATGTGTTGTCTTCATGGAAAGCTCTACACAATTGGTTAGTTTGTAATAAAAATATAATTCATTCTTTTCTTTTTCAGATTACAATACCTTAGATAGAGCATTATTTAATTTTGTGAATTGAAATAAAGATCCTCCACCAGTAGACAACAAATGGATAATTTATCTGCATTTCAATTCAAGGATTTTTACGGCATATTACAAATTCAAAAAATAAAACAAAATAAACTTTGCAATTTTGGACCACACGTACTTTAGCGTCACATGAAAAACTGTTAAAAGGTTGCTTGGCTATGAGTTTGATTTAAAAGTGTTCTGATTTAGGTGGTGTTCAGTCTAAATCCGTGGATCAGTATGATTTAGAAAAAGATGAATGGAAGGAAGGAGAAATTTTCATTTTTTAATCTTTTCATGTAATTTTCTTCAGTTTTGGGCCACCAATTTATCCTATTTCAATCCGAAAAAAGACTTTAAAAAAATGTCGTAAAATGAAATCATTTTGATTTAGAAAAATAAAAGTGGAAGGTATGCAGTGATAACCAGAAAACAATTGAATAGGATGACGACAATAAACCAAAACTGAGGCCATTCCTTTTATCATAACATTGGTCGACCATATGACGTCTCTTAATTGTGGTCGACTGAGTTATCTATCTATCAGATAAGAATTCAGCATGATGAGACATCTGGCGGCCAAACTATCGTCCTCCAAAGTGCAAGCACTGTTCATACATTTTTATGGGGAGAGCGGACTCTGAAGTGTATTTGATCTTGTTACGACGCAAATAGTTTTACTAGACATTTTTAAAATCATCCAATTTAGTGAAATGGGTGTGTTTATACAGCACAATTGTGTGTCTCATGCTTGCTGATATTTTTTAAGTTATAAGTTGATTCTAAAAGTTATCTTTATATTCTAGAATTTTCTGGTTATCACTGTAAGCAGAAGATAATAATATTTTTAACACATCATTTGTTTAACAAAAAGTTGGGTGTCTTAGGAACTCCATGCAAGAATAAAGTTTTTATATCTCCAAATTAACTTATAAATATATCTTCTCCCTCAGGATTTCTTTCCAAGTCTTCGACATTGTCGAGTAGCACACGGAGTAACTACGTACGGAAACCAGGTATATCACCAAACCAAATATTAAGGGGGAAACATGACATTGTCGAGTAGCACACGGAGTAACTACGTACGGAAACCAGGTATATCACCAAACCAAATATTAANCCAAAAATCACGCTTTGAAAAATGTTAAATTGCTGATCCCTAATATATGCAACTCTTGAACTTAAATTATTCGGAATAAGTTATTCATTTAATAAATTTATGATAACAAAATAAAAACAAAAATTAAAAATCATCCATTAAGTCTTCTAGTAATTTTCTATTCCACATTTTTCAATATTTCTTTGTCAAGTCATCTTACAAGTTTCTCATCTCATTTTCAACAAGAAAGCATTGCCATTTTGTTTAGATTTTTGTGACTGGAGGATCAGCTAAGGCAAATGCAAACTTTGGTCCTGGTCTGTATGAGATGGAGATGATTGAATTAGATGAGAATAGTAAAATCCTTCATGATTGGAAGGTGGCAGGGACCATGAAAGAGGAACGGACACATTTGATATAAAAAATTCATACTCTTGAAAAATGTGCAATTTTCCCCGCAAAAAAAGAACTCATTTATATTTTTTTCCCTCAGGTAACTCCTTTCTTCTACCCCTCCCCATACAAATAATTCGATTACAAAATAAGCATAAAACAGAACAATTTTTGTCCAAAAACACTTTTTTTAAATGTTGACCGGTCCAGGGACGAAGCTTCTTAGGGTCTGCTGCTGTGAATGGAAAGGTATACAGCATTGGAGGCTGCCTTAGTGAAGAGTTTTCAACTACAGAGGTAAGATTTATAAAAATATTGGAGGCTGCCTTAGTGAAGAGTTTTCAACTTCTGAGGTTAGATGTATAACAGCTCTAGATTGGAGGCTGCCTTTGTGAAAAGTTTTCAACCACAGAGGTATAATTTATAAAAATATTGGAGGCTGCCTTAGAGAAGAGTTTTCTACTACAGAGGTAAGTATTACAAAAATATTGGAGGTTGCCTTTTTGAGAGTTTTCAACTACAGAGGTTAGATTTATAAGAATATTGAAGACTGCTCTAGTGAAGAATTTTCAACTACAGCATTTTAAAAAATCCAGAAAACCTCCAATGCAGTGTCTACAAGAGTAAAGTCTTATAGTAACCCCCCCCCCTCATCTCAATATCTTCTCCAAGTTTTTTTCAAATTTTGAAAACAGGATAATATTTGCATTTTATAATAAATTCTGTCTGAATCTTTAAAAGAGAAAGTTTCTAAAGTTAAATACCAAAATGTAACTATTTACTAAAAACTAAACTTTGGAACAGGGGTATATTTTTCTAGAACCCGCCCCCCCCTCCCTTCTGCTCTCAGGAGTTTCTTGTACTTTATTTTACAACATTGTAAATCAAGTTTAAATAGGTTTGGAATCCAGAAACAGGGAAGTTTAGTGAAGCTTCAAAATCTTTAAGCAAAAGAGATTCTCAGGTATTCAAAAATTCTTTGATAAAAGAAACCATTATCAATTAAAAAAAATAACTATTTAACAAAGCGGTGTCTATAAACATGTAAATTGATAAACAACTCTTTAATTTCCCTTGATTTACATAAACTCTGCAATCTCAGTTGTATAGGGTGTACCAATAAACAGGCAGTTGCCATTCTCTGTTGCACTCAATGCTCTGTGAAATTCCAAAACAGAGAGAGGGGGACTGAATTTTGTAGATCCAGAAAAATAATATCTGTGGGATGCCTGCGTAGAGACTGGCAGCTGGTGAGGTCTTAAATGTAGCGGAAATTTTACGGTTTCAATTCCGTAAAAAAAATTCTGGATTACATCACATAAACTGTAAATATTCCGGTGTCTATTTGATTCGGAATTATCCCGGAATTCCAGCTTACGCAACAAATTTTTTGATCATTCCATTTCCAAAATGGAAGTTTTGTTCTGGAAAAATGGAAACACTAGTCTTTACTGTTCATCTTGCAGAGAGATTATAGGCAAATCTTTACAGAAATTTACTGTTTTCACAAAATAAACTATAGCAGACATAATAATATTATGGCTTTTGAAATCAGTTATTAGGATGCTAATTCTTGACTAAGACGATTTCAAATTCGCCACTGAATTCCCATGTTTATTGGGGCACACTGTATCTAGATACTGTTGCTTCAAAAAGATCATAAAAATTAAATTTAATCAATTTCAGGGTCAGGCAGTTGTAAATGGAGAAATATATTCAGTTGGAGGATATGATAATCTTAGCAACAAGTACCTTAACAGGTAGAAACAGCACTAAAATCTGGGTGCATAAACTCGACTTAAACTCGACTTTTTAAATCCCAGTTTTTACCAAGTCACCAACTGGTTGAAATCTGGGTGCATAAACTCGACCTAGACTCGAATTTTTGAATCCCAGTTTTTACCAAGTCAGGGTGAAAAATTGGAGTTCAAATATCCACTTCAAACTCCACTTTAACTTGACTTAAACTCCACTGTTAAACTCCTGTCACCAACTGGATGAAATCTGGATGCATAAACTTGACTTAAACATAACTTTTTTAATCCCAGTTCTTAACAAGTCAGGGTGAAAACTTGGATTTCAAATATCAACTTCAAAAATCGACTTAAACTTGACTTTAACTTCACACTTAAACTCAAGTCACCAACTGGGTGAAATCTGGGTGCCTAAATTCGACTTAAACTCGATTTTTTAAATCCTAGTCTTAACCAAGTCAATAACTTGTTAAAATCTGGGTGCAAAAACTCAACTTAAACTAAACTTTTTGAATCCCAGTTTCATTTTGGAGTAAATCCATGTTATCATTAGAATCAATGTCAGTAAATTCTTGATTTTTTGATAAAAAGAAGTTCCACTTCGACAGTCTTGTATCAGGTATAACAGTAAGTGAATACAGTAAAACATATATTGAATATGTAATTGTTACAGAAGTGTTCTGCATGTATGTATGCGAGTTAATTTAAATTTATACAGATGGAGGAATGATGATGTGGTGAATTTTTAAACAAGAATACCAGATTGGATTGGTGATATCTGGATGATATGTGGGTGATATCATCCAGATATCACCCACATATTATCCAAAAATCACCCACATATCATCCAGATATCATCCATATATCAACCACAGATATCGTCCAAATATCACCCACATATCATACAAATATCATCCAAATATCACCCACATATCCAAAAATCACCCGGTCGATATTTTTTACAACCCCCCACTTGATGAAAAGACAAGTTTTAACCCAAAGATGGAGCAAAAAACTCCACTTTAATATCCGATTAAGACTCCACTTCTCATCATCCAGATATTACCCAAATATCATCCAGAAATCATCCAAAAATCATCCAGTTGACATCGATTTTAACAACCCCCAACTTGTTGAAAAGTCAAGTTTAAAGCCAGATATGGCATGACTATTGCAGGTGAAAATTCCACTTCTGAAAGGCATTAGCGAAGTTTTACTAGATTTTAACAAAGTTTTTGTTTGCTGGGTTAAATACATGGTTAAATACTCTGGATGCACTCCAATGTACTACAAATTTCTTCTTCATACCAATGGACACTTAAAATCCTCATTGGATTATTAGCGGCAGATGGTGACAACGTTGCTGGAGAGGGGAGCTTTTCTCCAATTGTTCTAACATTAATAAACAACCTTGCTCTTTATTATCATCTGTTTCAAAACTTAAGTCAAGTTCTAATTTGCCCCAAGGTTATAATGCATCTTTTGTACTGCAGTGTACTGTCTCTGGGCGGTAATGTAAACACAAGACGGATGTCACAGCCTGACATGGGATCAATCTTTCGCATAAAAAATCAATGAAATATTTTGTCCATAGGAAGCTATTATGTGAATTATTAAACTTAAGTGCTGTAAACCTCCTCGGATACTAAACTAAAAGAAACACTGATCCATCTATTTTTGTTTACAAATTCTGCCCAGAGAGAACTGGTTTCAATATGTACGCAGAGTATACACAACTGCAATTAACTTTCCTTGCATTATAACCTTGATTTCCCCTATCTCTAAAATTTGTCAAATATAATCCAGAAATTTGGGAAAATGAATAAATTTTAATGAGGTCAGTTTGAATCTCATATTCATATTTCATACTGTCTAAATTGCTTTCCAATAAACATGAAAACTGAAATTCAAATCTAATCTTTTGAAAAAAAAACATTTAAAAAGTGTGATATTCCACAAAATGTTTAAATGAATTAGAGAATGCCAGAATATACTGAACTTGTATTTAAACCAAATAGAGGTGGTCACTTGTCATAGACCAATTGTATTGATAATTTTATCTTCATAATTGCTTTATACTTTCAGTGTGGAGAAATACACTCCAAGTACAGATTCCTGGAGTACTATCCCCCCTATGAACATCCCAAGAAGGAGTCCTGGAGTGGTTACCTATAAAGACAGGTAGACTAGAAGTACTGTGTCAACTATGAACATCACAAAAAAAGGACTCCTGGAGTGGTTAACTATATAGACCGTAGACTAGTAGTACTGTGTAACCTATAAAAATCACAAGAAGTCCTGGAGTGGTACTGTGTCACCTATGAACATCACAAGAATGAGTCCTTGAGTGGTTAACTATATAGAGACTAGATAGGTAGACTAGGAGTTTTGTGTCACCTATGAACATCACAAGAAGGAGTTCTGAAGTGGTTAACTATATAAGACAGGTGCACTTGGAGTAATGTTCCACCTACAAACATTCCAAATAGGAGTCCTGGAGTAGTTAATTACAAAGACATGTGTCATTAAGTTAACATCTATATAGAATACTTAACTGAATACTTAACTTGAATACAAAATTTGTGGTAAAGTTGTCTTTCCTAGAATCTATGTGGTGGGTGGCATGGGTGTGGATTCTGACCTATCAACTATAGAGGTGTACAACCCTACCACCAAGGAGTGGAAGATGTTAAACTACGAGATGAAAGAAGTCAATGGATGGTGCACTGTGTGCCTAGGTACATTTTCAATTTAATACTAGGCAGGGGTGTTTATTTTCTGAAAAATAACCCCCCCTCATTAAAATCAATTTTTCTCTTAAAGTTAGTTATGTTAATTGAGCGCCAAAATTGTCAGGGGTTTTATCATTATTAACCACTTCATTGTGAATTTCATAATAAATGTGCTGGAAAGTAATCATCGTGCTAAAATGTTAAATTAGCTGTACATTATAGCACATGTCCTATAAAGTTTTATTTGGTTACCGGATTTTCTCCAAAAATTTTTAAGATATTTCCAAAATATTTTTTTCAATTAAAATAAAAATTAAATTGAAATCAACTTTGTATTTTGACTTTTGCTTTGTTTCAAAGCTTGTTTGATCTAGAATTAGCTATTGAAATAAGACAAGTACACAAATGTTTCATAAAATTACTTATAACACTATTATTTTGGCAAAACATGCTAAAAAGTTTTTGGACCTAAATTTTCTCTATATCTTGAAGGCTCGCGCCCTTTTAGATCGTATGTTGTCCCTCAGCGAGGGACAACATTTCTGTCCAAAAACTTTATAACACTGCGAACCAAAATAATAGTGTTATATAAAGTTAACATTTCACTGAATTGGGGAAAAAAAACATTTTTGGAGGAAAACAAAAAAATTCTGAACTGTGAAGAAGGATAAAATAACCTGCCTTTTTATGTATAACTTTTCTTTTTTCCCCCAGATCTTCAAAAATCTAGAAAAATTATTGTCTTTTGAAAACTAGGCTTATCGCCTTGATAATATGATAATTATAGTTGATAAACCTGTAAGAATGGTTAGTGAGCCTAGAATATATGCTAAATATGGAAAGGACCGAGGGTTCTGTAATCTCATCGCCACTGGAGGTAAATGTTCAATACTTAAATTGATCAATTAAAGGACCTTAAAAAATTGATAAAATTGTTTAATATGTAAATTAAAGTACTAAACCTTGAAACTCTGGTTTAACTGATTCATTAATTGAAGAACTAATCCTTAAAAGCAAGTTTTATTTGATAAATTGATTGAAAGACTAAACCTGATACTCTAGACTAAGTGATTAATTGATTAAATGGACTTTTAAATTAATCTATTGATTGAAGGAATAAATATTAAAACTCTGAACTTTTAACTAATTGATTGAAGGACTGGACCATAAAAGGTTGGTTTAACTGTTTGATTGATTGAAGGGTTGTATTTTGAAAGTCTGAAAAACTGATAACTTATTAAAGGATATTATCTTGTTTCTGTAAAATATATTGATTGATTGAACGATTGTATCTTGAAAGTTTGAAAAACCAATTTATTAATTAAATAAAGGATTGTATCTTATGTATCTGTATATTAATTGATTTGTACTTAGAAAGTCTGAAAGATTGTTTAATTGATTAAAGGATTATACCTTGAAAGT
Source organism: Eurytemora carolleeae (assembly GCF_000591075.1). Classification (NCBI taxonomy): domain Eukaryota; kingdom Metazoa; phylum Arthropoda; class Copepoda; order Calanoida; family Temoridae; genus Eurytemora; species Eurytemora carolleeae. The sequence continues at coordinate 52,286 of NW_019396550.1, read as the reverse complement.
CTGAAAAACCAATTTATTAATTAATTAAAGGATTGTATCTTATGTATCTGTATATTAATTGATTTGTACTTAGAAAGTCTGAAAAATTGATTAATTGATTAAAGGATTATATCTTGAAAGTCTGAAAAAAGAATTTATCAATTGATTGAAGGGCTGTACTTGGTAAGTCTGAAAAATTGATTTATTAATCAAAAAATGTCATCTTGAAAGTCTGAAAATTTTATTTGAAGAATTGTATCTTAAGTCAAAAAATTATCAGTAGATTGAAGATTAGGCTAGTTTTTTTAATTGATTGATTGAAGACTATTATCTCGAAAGTCTGAAAAATTGATTAGGAGAATTGTATCTTCAGCATAATAAAGAATTAATTGATTGAAGGGCTGGACCTAGAAAGCCTGGATTCTGATGATATATACTCTAGAAGAGAGAGTATTGCCAGCTCCAGCGGATATGGTAATCTTATTGTTAATTTACAAAGAATGAGACTTAAACAACAGAGGTGTTAAAGCTCACAAAATTTACTGTGGTCTAGCTCAAGGTTATAATGTAAGGAAAGTTAATTGCAGTTGTGTATACTCAGCATACACATTAAAACCAGTTCTCTCTTGGCGGAAATTGTAAACGAGAATAGATGTATCAGTTTTTTTAAGTATCCATGGAGGATAAAAGCATTTATATTTGATGATTTTGATAATTAACATAATAGTTTCCTTTGACCAGTGTATTTTATTGATTTTTTATATGAAAGATGGATCCCATGTCAGGCTGTGACATCCGTCTTGAGAGTTTACATTACCCCCCCCAGAGACAGTACAAAAGATGCGTACACCTCTGAAATAACTTTCCTTGCATTATATTTAAAAGATACAATTGAATAGTTTTCTTCAGAGTCTTGTTCTTATAAGAAAACACTCTTATTTATTGAAGATCAACAGGAAAGTTTTGTATTGAGACAAATTCTTAACTATCTATATACTTAATTTCATACTTAAAGGGAGTGACCCGCAATGTATGATAGTTGTACTAAGAACGTAGTATTGTGGAGAAGGATTTATTTGAGACATATATAATGTTTTCATGATGTATAATTACTGAGTTTGAGAGCAAAGTCGACTTTCAATATTACCCATTTTGGTGGTTACGTTATGAGAATCAATTATTTAATTAAATTATTAAATATTGACGACAAAAAATGTTTAAAAAATTCTAAAGTAAACTAATTAGATGTTTAGGAACATATTTTTCAAATAAAAGAACCTGTCAAATCATTCGTTGGGATGTTTAGAAAGATGAAAATTTCCCTGTATGATAATTGAAGGACTGCAGTATGGTTTTGGTGAATTATATTGGCGTACAAAGCCTAGGGGTGTCAGAATGATTTTTTTTTGCATATTTTTTAAAACTTCTTTAAAACTTTTTAAGTTTAATTTTTGATAAAACTTTTTGTTCTGGATGATTGCAAATATCTATCTAAAACTTTCTTAAACCGGGATATTTTTTCTGTATTCATTTAGTTAAGAGTTTGAGTCAAAATAAGTATTAATAAATATTGCTTTGAAATTTTCATCTTTCTAAACATCCCAACGAATGATTTGACAGGTTCTTTTCTCAACAAATCAAAGTTGGAATAAATCATTTCATTTTCATCCTTAAATTGAATTTTCTTGTTAAGAATTTGATGGCAGATTTCTTCAAATTCTTCAAAAGTCTTTTCAATAAATTCGAGGAAATCTACAGAAAATGGTTGTGAACAATGAGACATTACAGAAACCAATAACTGAATAATATTACTTTTATTTTTGATGAAAGTAAATGTTTTTTATCAACCTGTTCCTAAAAAACCAATTTGTTTACTGTAGAATGTTTACTACAATTTTCGTTGCGTTATTAAATAATTTTTTAAAAACCGATTTTCAAAATCATCCCTCAAAAATGAAGAAACTACGAGGATTTTTAGGATAGAATTTGCACTCTTGCTGAACAAATATGCACCGTAAAAACGTCTCATGGGTCTAAAATGATACCTGAAAAATTTCTCCACAATACTATACATTCTCCGTTCAACTACCATACATTACCGGTCACACCCCTTTAATTAATTTTTGTAACAAATATTTATTTAAAAACTTTGCCTTTTCATAAATAAACCCTCTTTTTTTGTTCAGGTGATACGCCCACGGAGAAAGTAAATATTGACTGGAAAGCTACAGAAAATGCTAGAACTGAACAAAGGATGAAACACAGGAAACCAACCAAAATTAGTTTCTAAAATCTTGATCAATCAATAATATTAAAAAAAATCAAAATAACTTTAAATTTTTTTATCAAGACAATGAAAATGAATCCTTTCGTTGTGTGTAGTGTAGTGTAGTGTGTAGTGTAGTGTGTAGTGTGCATGCTATGTTCCAGTTATGAGGGGCATGCATGATTACCAAAAGCACCAAACTTTTCTAGTAAAAAAGGTAGAAGATATCCACTTCCTTCTATCTGAACTAACAAAAATTTTAATTTCTTTATAAAACTTGAACAATTTTTAGAAAGAAAAATGACTTTATCTTCCTAATTATTACTCAAACTAAGGTTTACAGGGTAAACCGGGACTCGACTCGGGAATGTACATTTTTAACTAGGGGTATACGTCGGCTGTTCCTTAAAAAGTTAATTATTTAACTAGGGATATACGTCGGCTGTTCCTTAAAAAGTTAATTATTTAACTAGGGATATACGTCGGCTGTTCCTTAAAAAGTTAATTATTTAAGCTATGATATTTTTTATTTTTTTTGGTTTGGTTTGTCAGGAAAGAGTTACAATAAGACCCACAAGACACTCATTAATCCTTTTATATACACTGTTAACCGTAATTTAATACAGTGTAGAGAAGACTGTTTATTTTCAGTTAAATTTCAATAAATTTCTATTGTTAAAAATAATAATTCGTAGTAAGGCAGCGGTAGCGAACCCTACTTTGCTTGGAACGTTTACGTTCTTAATAGCAAATCGAATAATCAATGAAAAATTTCAAAATTATACACATTGTCGCCATTCACGCAAAACTCAAACTAAATAACTGATTCATTTTGTTAGGAAAATACTTGAAATGTTTCTATTGGCAAGAAATACCAAGATAAATAAATGAATTTTACAACTTACCTTTAGAATTTAACATAAAGAATCACAAATTAAAAAACAATTCAATAAGAAATGTGTTAGTTGATATTTAAAGTATTTATTAAGAAAAAATTAGAAAAAATGAATCTGAATGAATTTTGAGAAATCCTAAATTATTTCTCGTTCTTCTCTAGAGGTGAATAATTGAGAAGCTTCTCGATGAGATCAACGTGACCCAGCAACATTCGTCTGCAGCAATATCTAAACATTTTAATATTTTTACTAGCTTGGGAACCCACGGGGGTCATAGTTAATCCAACCGTTTACCCGCCCCTTGTCGTAAATTACGATTTTTTCTCGTTAACAGTTGAATTACTCAACTTTGGATCTCAAACCTTAGCTAATAACATTCCCGTGGGTTTCCCGAGTTCCCCAATAAAATGTGAGACAATAAATATATATATATATTTAAGGGCAGTTTGAATTGCACCCCGCGACCCCCAGGTTTACGTACGATGGAGGAGGCAGAATGTACGGAAGCTTAAGCCCGAGTATAATTGCACCCCGCTTGACGGTACTGCACGTTGCTTGGCTCGCTCCGGGGTATATATATATCAGTTGAAACGCAACAATCTTCTTATAACATTTTATTCATATATATATATTTGTGATCCTTGCTAAATATAATGAAAATTGAACAGACTGAGCCGATTGTATTATGGGACCTACATGACCCAATGAAGTTTTAAGCCGGCGCGGTGTCAAGTTAAAAAGTGTCCAGTGTCCTGCATGGTTGGAATATCGCATGGGGCGGACTCGACTCCTGAAGTTTTAACCATTTTAACACAATGTTAGACATAAAAAGCAATGTTAAACATTACAAATTATTATTTGACTTTTATTAAATACACATTTAGTTCTTAAATGTATTTTAAAGGAGGTAAAGGCAAAAAAGATTATTTACTCTTGAATGTGGTCTTCCTTTCAATTTATCAAACCATTAAAATTTACTCGAGACATAGATAATTTGTAGTGTGCTTTTCAAATCAAAATACATTAATAAATATCGGAAATGTCATAACATTGCTTTTTTTGTCGAACGTTGTGTTGAAATGGCTAAAACAACTTTATGGGGAGTCCGCCCCATGCATGAGTCCGCTCCATGCATGACATCGGGATTGAGATACTGCAGGGGCCGGGGTTACTGTATGTCGGTCTTAAATCTTGAGTTTTAAAATATTTTAAATAATAAAGTTTTGAAAATTCAGTTTTTGATTCTTTTCTAATATTGCTAAATTAAGAACGTATCTAACTATATATTAAAGTTTAGCAGGTGTTTATCAATGCATTCGTGTATGGAAAGTGTCATAATTATTCAGAGGTGCAAAACTACCAACACTGGGTGTAATAATTAAACGTCACGCCAGGATGAAATGAGAAAGCTTGCCTTTAAATATCGTTGATTGTTTAAAGCAAAAACTCATATTTATACGAAAACAATACAAAAACTTGTACTTATATATTAAACTGGACATACAATCCTCTCAAGCTCTAGACCATCTATTGCGTCCTACTTATATATTAAACTAGACATACTATCCTCTCAAGTTCTAAACCATCTAGTGCGTCCTACTTATATATTTAACTAGACATACCATTCTCTCAAGTTCTAGGCCACCTAGTGCGTTCTACTCATATATTCAACCAGACATACCATCCTTCAAGTTCTAGGCCATCTAGTGCGTCCTTCTCATACATTTAACTAGACATACTAACCTCTCAAGTTCTACACCATCTAGTACGTCCTACTCATATATTCAACTAGTCATACTAACCTCTCAAGTTCTAGACCATCTATAGTGCATCCTACTCATATATTCAACTAGTCATACTAACCTCTCAAGTTCTTCACCATCTAGTGCGTCCTACTCATATATTTAACTAGACATACTAACCTCTCAAGTTCTAGACCATCTAGTGCGTCCTACTCATATATTCAACTAGACATACTAACCTCTTGAGTCCCAACGCATCAAGTGCGTCCCCCTCCTGGTATTCAGCCTGCAGGAGTCCCAGATATGCTTCCCATTTGTTCCCGATAACCTGATATATTACATTGTCCGGGTATATATTTTCTGGACAAATTATCCCCCTCCCACATGAAAAAAACTTACTCTCTTTACTAGTTTCTAAAGTACTTAAATTACCAAGTACGCTTTAACATCATTATATCATTGAAGATGCAACTTCAAGTGTCCCTCCATTTTGGGAGTGATTTAAATTTACATTTAAACCTTTATCTGTTTACCAACGTACTTAGCATAAATGCAAGTCCTTGAAACACAGAAAACAACTAAAATAATCATTTTTTTTACAGAAAACGACTAATATCTCGGTCATTCTGTAAATATAGGACCATTTGAAATCACATCTTTAGTCCTCTAAAAGCCTTGCAGATACAATGAAAACTTCGGTCTAGAAACCATTTAAATTCTGTCATTTTTACGGCCAAAACTGACCCCCCCCCCCCCTCTTCTCCCACTGAAGTTCTTACCTTTCCACAGGTGAAGCATCTGATAGGGATAATCATTATATTCAGGTCTGAAATATTCAAGATAGAGAGATAGATAGAGAGAAGATTATTTTCTTTCATATTGTCGTGTGCTGTAGAAAATATTGATATAATTATTATTAACAAGAATGATAAGATTAAAAAGCGTGGTTGGATTTTTTTTAGAAAACCTTGAAACAGTAAAATCGGAATTAAATTCAGTACATTTTTGATATGCGTTAACCTGATTATTGAGGTGGATTTTAAGATTCAAGGTTTAGAAAATTCCAACTTATTATATTAATATAGCGATGGGTTTACAATTTACATAATGTCACAAAACCAGAATTAAAGATCAGAACAAAAATTCTGATCAGAGCCAGGAACAGTGTGCATATTGATATAATTGAATGTTAATAACTTGAGTTAGGTCTCATTTGATAGTTAATGCGCGAACTAATTGAAACTGTTCAAGATAATTGCGCAATTTTTCTCTCCAAAAGAATTAATAAGGTAATTCCCAATTTTTCTTTTATTGATCATTTAATCTTTAGGTTCTTGACTTTTCAAGCAGCATTTTTAAAGTTTTGATTTAAATTTTAATTCCAATTTATAAATTACATTACAGAGAAGCCTTTGAGATTTTTGTGCCCTAGAATATACAATAAAAGGTTAAAAGCATTAATGATAAAGCGATTATTTGAGAAATGAACACAGATTTAAACAATATTAAGAACAAAATACATGTTTAGCAACATTCTTTATCAAATAAAATAGTAATACAAAAGTTAAGAAATGATGAGTATTTTCTTTTATTAATAAGCAATATGATAAGTCAATTACTTTAGACATGGATGCAATTGCAAAATAAGCTGGGTTTTAAAAAAAAATATTTATTTTCCATTGCATTCTTGAAGCGAGAAAAGTAATAACTAAAATAAAAATTTGCATTAAATGGAATGATTAATTGTTAACAACATAATTCAGATTTTGAATAGACTTGACTTTACTGTAAACATTTAATTTTTATTAAAGGGAATTATTACTGTTACTTTAAGTACATCTGTACAAAAGGAATGCCATAAACAATTCACAGTCTTTATGTTGTTTATGTCACTCTTCAATTGAAGGTGTAATTAAAATTACGATCTTTTTTTCTTGCGATATGAATGTGTTTGATAACCTTAAAGTTTCCGTATTGTAAGCGTTGGGAATTATTTTTAAAATTATTAAAGTTTATAATTAAAATGTACACAATATTATTAAAAACATATCATGTACATTCCTATTATATTTTCTGTGCATTGCTTAGTGTAAATGTGAATTATTTGAAAACGGTTGTAAGATTTTAGTGAATGCTACATCACTGTAAATGTCTTGCAAATTTTGTCGTCATAAATAGCATTTTGATTTATCTAAATACAGGTTAAAATGGAGAGCAAAGGGGTGGGGGGATAAAGCTCTTTTCAAAAATCAAAATAGATTTTTTTGTCTGATTTTTGAAGAACTAAAATGCTAGCCAATAAACTTTAACTCTGTCTGATAATAATAATAATACATTTTAGTAAATTTATCTACAGAATTAAATACAAGACCATTCACTACACAGTACACAGTGAACAATACAAAATACATTTTAGTAAATTTATCTACAGAATTAAAAACAAGACCATTCACTACACAGTACACAGTGAACAATACAAAATACATTTTAGTAAATTTATCTACAGAATTAAATACAAGACCATTCACTACACACTACACAGTGAACAATACAAAATACATGAACCTTGTTGAATTCAACATAAAATAGAATAGAACCTCTAATTCATAATATGTTAACCCACTTAAAAAAACCGGCAAAAAACTTGAACAGGTTATTATGCAAAAATTTTCCATTTGCTAAACATATTTATTTGATATTTCACAACACAAATCTTATCTATTCACAACAGAATTTGTATCATTAACACTAAAACAACAACCCTTCGCTCGCGAATTTTTAACAAAGAAAATATTGAATATCAAGTAAATACATGTTTCAATTGTAGGGAAACTTTTTTTTTTGATTTCTTTTACATTCTTCAGAGGAAGTTATTTCTTTACTCCATATTTACTCAATAATAGTTGTGCAGTAAATCTGAGTAAATTGTTATATTATACACTCTTAAAGTACACTTTATACTTTACTCTATGTATACTGTACTGTACACTATACGCTTTAGAATGACCTAAATATACAAGTGTTTAGAATAGACCCCAGTTACTCATGACGTGTATGTTCAAAAAAGACCCGGTTACTCAATATACAGATGTTCACAATAGACCCTAGTTACTCAATATATAGATGTTCACAATAGACCCTAGTTACTCAATATATAGATGTTTACAATAGACCCTAGTTACTTAATATATAGATGTTCAGAATAGACACCCGTTACTCAATGTACAGATGTTTACAATAGAACCTAGTTACTCAAGGTACATATATGTACACAATAGATCCTAGTTACTTAGTATATATGTGTTCACATTAGACCCCAGTTAATCAATTTATATATGTTCACAATAAACCCCAGTTACTCGATGTACAGATGTTCACAATAGACCACAGTTACTCAATATATAAATGTTCACAATAGACCCCAGTTACTCGATCGCTTCAGCGATGAATGCAATGAATCGTTTAGCGTACTGCTCCGGTTCAACTGTTGATATGCCTGAAATAAAAGAATAAATAAATACCTCATCAGGAAAGTATTGATATCTTAATCTGATCTATATATATAGAAGTTATCTCTGTTTGTCTGTTTGTATGTCAGAGTATTACTCATTAACATCTTATTTTTTATAGGATAATTCGTTAGTACCACGGGAATGTTCATTGTTCTTTGCTAGATTTAAAATAAGTTGGGTTTGTCGACTTTTATAAGAATAATTTGATTCAAGGCAAAGTGGATTCCCAAGGTATAAAAAATAACTATTTAAAAATAAAATCTTGAACATCTAATTTAAACAAAACCGTTGTGAATAGAACATGCCACTTTATCAATGTAGTCACTTGCAATTACGTAGTAGTCCATCTCGGGGAAATCAAGAATTCAAAATGGTTTTCACATTTTCGAAGATGCTTTTATATTTTCCCTTTATTCCAATAAATCTGATATAATTCGAAATTTACAGAGTTTATAAAATTATCAACCAATAATTTTCCTATCAGAGAAGTCACTTAGCGTCCCTTGGGAAATAAGGTTAAATAATTGCCCGCACTGCGAAATTTCATGAAAAAAACTATGAAATTGTGAAAAACTACTTTTTCGTGAAGTTCAAAATGTTACTTAACGCGTTGCCTGCGCTCTGTATGTTTTGTAAGCAAAACTGGTCTTGAGAACCCTTGGTAAAGTAAAACTGATCTTGAGAACCCTTGGTAAAGTAAAACTGATCTTGAGAACCCCTGGTAAAGTAAAACTCCCTGAACTTCTCTGTTAAGTAGATGTAAATAATGAATATAATTATGATAGAAGTACCTTCCACTCCACTCCCGTACTTCATGGTTTTAGCCGCCTACATAAAACAGTATTATTGTCAGGGTTGGCATAAAAAACCAGCCCAAAAAAACCCCAGTAAAATCCACTTCAAAATCCTTATGTAGTAAACATTTAAAGCAATCTTTCATCTGCAGTGCGTGGATCTTTTTAAGTTTCAATTAATTTTGTTTATAGAATTTCGTTTTCAACCCTTTATCAGTTTACTGGTGCGATGAAAATAAGATTGTCCATAAAACAGTATTAGATATGGCAGTTATATCATTATTGTCAGGGTTGTCATAAAAAACCAGCCCCCCACTCAAAAAAAAAATTCAATTCAAAATCCCATTGTAGTAAAAATTTGAAGCAATCTATCATCTGCAGTGCGTGGATCTTTTTAAGTTTCAATTAATTTTGTTTATAGAATTCCGTTTTCAACCCTTTATCAGTTTACCGGTGCGATGAAAATAAGATTGTCAATAAAAATAATTCATATTCCAAATAATGAAATGTGTATGATTATAATTTCTAAATTTACAAGCTGTCAAACGGTGGATGTTTATTGATTAACGTCTTTCAACAAAAAACCCGTTATGTTATTCATAACACCCTGATAGCTTCACGTTATAGGGAACTAGGGGCGTCGGCAAACCCGCCGTTCGCGGAGTGCAAGTAAAAGAGATAAAAAAGTTAACATAAAATTAATAATAATTAAAAATACAATTTTACCTTTGCCGCGGCCTTCTTCATTCCGTAGTGGGTTAAAACATCAACAATTGAGAGAAAATAAACATTATTTTGAGAGTTCCCGGGACCCGGCCTGAACAATAAATACATTCGTAAAATATTTGACAACAAATAAATATCATAAGTACTAAATAAAGAGGAGTTGTAGAACTAGGCTAGGAAATAGAACTACTTCCCTGGTGAGACCGAAAGAGCGGTGGAGAAAAAAATACAGACAAGAAAATAAATTTTTTACTATTTAAGATACTTCTTCAAATATATAAAAAACTAGGCTTTTAGGGCACTTTGCGCTCATATACTATTTTATTTAATTGTTGCTCTATCTGTGAGCACCTTTTCTTAGAACAATATAAAACAATAACAAAAAAATTTGCGAATTAAATAATACTTCTTCGCGATTTTCAAAATTTTACAAAGTTCGCGGATTTTATATAAAAAAAATTAATGTCCCACAAAAAATTTGGCCTCTATCGGTTCAGCCGTTTTGACGTTTATCGGATACAAACAAATCGGATACAGGATTTAAGTGAGGGGGGCAAGATTTTTTAGGAACAAAAAAATTCATAATTAGGAACAAAAATCGCGGCGCAGGCGAAATTTTTTTTTGACTTAAAAGACTCAAAAAGAGTCAAAATTAATGACTAAAGACTAACAAACTAGATTTTTAACTTTTCACACATTATAGTTTATTAAGACAGATATTTTTCCTGTTTTGCACTAGGGTTTGTTTCCTTTAAGCATGCTATTGAGAAACTATTCTAAAAATAGGAACAAAAAATTCCAAATTTAGGGGGGGGGGTGAATGTCCCCCCGCCCCCTCTGTATCCGCCCCTGAACACAAAGGCAGAAAAGCAAAGTATATAAATAGATAGATTTCATGTCCAGTCTTATGAAACTTAAAACTTATTATCGTAAATAGAGAAAAAATTGTTTTTATATTAGTCTGTGAGACTAAGAAAACTGTGGAATGGAAGACAACTTTTGGAGTCAAGTATTGGTTTTAGATACTCTAATAAACATTAATTACGGCAATTGTGCGGTATACACCTAATACATACCAAGTTTAATTATTATGTTGTTTTAAAGCTGATGATATAACAATTTACTTTATAGCAACATGAAATACGCAGTTTATCGCTTAAAAACTTCCTTTCTATTCCACAGTTTTATGGGTCTCACAGTATATCCGAAATCTAAAAGTAAGATTACCTTGAAGGAATAGCGTATATATCCTTGTCGGGGTTAATTCCCCCGTTGACTGTAGAGTTAGCTCGTCTATGTAAAACACATTGCAACATATATTTTTGTCGTTTTAAAGAAAATTTTCATGAACAGATCAATCTTTATTGGTTACTACAGTTCTAATTTCTGCCTGACGAACCGTCAGGCAGTTAATGAAGTTTTGAGTGTAAATACTAAATAGTGGGAAAATATTAATTTGTTCAATGTTAAATAATCTACATACAGAAGTACAGCATTATGCATGAATAATTAAAAAAATGAATAACAAGTCAAACATCAGTCCGTAGCAAGGTTGTATAATAAGGTTGGTAAGTTTGTACCTCTCGATGCGATCCAATATACGTGTAATGTCGTCTCTTAAGATAAATAGTTGATGACCTCATATGACGCCGCTCTCGTCTCTATTATCAGTGACGTCATATTAGGTTTTTATATATGTATCTTAGGAGACGACATTTTCCGTACATTGGAGCGCATCGAGAGTAATCAACCGAATTAAACAACCTTGGTCTGCAGAAATCTGAGCTGATCGTGCATAACAACATCCGTAAAATATCTTCAAGTAATGTTATTATGTTCCTGAAGTTTGTTCTCTGCTCTGAAAGCCTATGTCTAGGAGATCCAGGGCTATCAGGAGGAGTTAATGCATTCCCACCTAAACAATTTATAAATTATTTAATGATAATTAAATTATAAATAATATTGATGTCTTGATCAGTGCTTGGAATCCATTTAATTTTGATGCGGATGCAGATCCGGATCCTGGATCCGCACAGGAAATAAATGGACCCGGACCCCGGTCATGAACACTAGAATCGTCAAAAAAAATTCTTTCTTTTTTTCGCTTAGTTTTATGCTAAAACTTGATGAACCATTCAGAGATCAGGAAATTTTTATAAACTCTCTTTTTTCAGATATGGGCTTTCAGAGTAAAACAGTATTTTTGGTAGTTTTTGGCTGATATTTTGACGTAGGATCCGCATATTTTTGCGGATTCGAATCCATGAAGCCAAAATGTTGCCGATCCAACGGATCTGGTTCCTAAACACTGGTCTTCATGATGGGGACCGGTAATATTTGTGGGGATTTTGAGAGTTGTTTTAACGTTACTTACTTAGTCACAACAAATATTATTTTTAAGGATAAAAAGGAGAATTCAGTTTATATGCTTTTGGGCAGGAAATTAAATTCAAACGGGCCGTTTTCATTATGTAAAATAAAACAATATTCATAGAAAAAAACATGATTTTCAAGAGCTGTTATGCAATCCCACCAAGAACATTAACAAATTGTCACGATTTTTATATGACGCCGACAGAAGGTATTTCTTATTCGATCGGGGGATTTCAAACTGTTATTCTAACATTTATCATTCAAATTAAAACCAGAATTAAAGAAAGAGGCGCGTCAAAGTTTTATGCCTTCAGGGAATAAAAAATATAAAGTCTCAACCCACGTTTATTTATTTATTATGTCCCGCGTACACTATACCAAGTGGTACAGACTTCTCGGACAAAAACATGATATTATGATTAATAATAACGAACGATATCCCGTGTATAACAAATTATTATTATAGTTTTTTTTTAAACTTATGACATATTAAGAAGTAAATAAGCAAAGAGTTGAAGCTTTTTAAAAATAAAAATAATAGATTAACATGGATTTGTTATAAAGCGTACACAAACTGAACTTTTTACCGCTCTCCAGGAAACTATGAAATCAAAAATTTCATCATTTTCCCTTAAACCCCTTTTCCCCACTTCAGCGAAGAAAAAATAAATGTCGTCAATCTGCACAAGCATTCATTGGATAAGGATGGGGAAATAGCTGACAGGGTCAACCCTTAGGAACACAAAATACAAGTTGCAAAATGCATCAATCCATTTTCAGAAATAACTCTTAATAAAATATATTGACCCCAACCTCCAGATCCTCCAGAGTCATATTCATCATCCTCCTCGTCCTCCTCCACCATCTCGAGGACCTCCTCTGCACCGAGGTCGAGGTCGTGGATCCCGAGCAGTAGCGAGTAATCCATTATATTCAACCTGAAGGACAATCAATTAAAAAAAAAAAAAAAAAATGCTGTCTTCGAATTTTTTATACTACGTTTAAAAAATATGTGCATTGCGCTGTAAAAGAAGAAAAAAATATGCTAAAATTAAACTGGTTTTGTAAAATAATTTTTGCAACTTTTTACTCTAAAACAGTATTTTCCCCAAAATATTTTTAAAAGATGAGGAGAGACACTTGATAAAAGTGTGCCTACCTTATCAAGGAACACATCATCAGTAGCAAGTGTCTTCAAAATAGTCACACTGTGCAGAGGGGGGGGGGTATTCTTGAAAATATATATCCCTAAAGTTTACCTACGTTGCGCTAGTTTCTCCAAAAGTCAAGACTGTTAAAAGGGGGGGGGGGGATATTCTTGAAAATGTAAATATTAAATATCCCTAAAAATAACCTACCTAGCAAGGAACTCTGCATCAGCAGCTAGTGTCTCCAATAGTTTCTCCTTGGCCTCCTCTCCAATACAAATCTTCAAATTATCTCCCAGGAAATCATTATCCTTTAGGGTAGGCAAGCTCTTCTCTCGTTCCTTGTCACTAGCCTAGAAAGATCAATCAATCAATCAATCATTCAATCAATCAATCAATCAATATCAATCAAATGTGTCCGGTCTGTTTGTTTGTTTTTATCCAATAAACGTCAAAACGGCTAAAAGATCTCTGAAACGATCTGGCCAAAACTTTTTCTGGTGCATCACATAACCCAAAGGAAGGTTTAAGGCTGGTCTCTGGATAAAAATGTGTCTTTAACATTTTTCTTTCCCTTAATAACAATAACAATACAAGAAAATCTGTGAATTCTTTTAATTGTTTATGTTTAGTATAAATGCTTGCAGAATGCAGATAATAAACAAAAAAGTTAATGTTTTTGAATCCAAATAGACCAATCTTTTAAAATTTCTAAATATCTGGGAATGGGAAATGTTGATTTTTAAGTGGGTCAAGGGATTTCAGCACCCAAACAATCGTTTCTCATTCTTGAACAAAAAACTTTAATGCTGAATCAATTTTAATTAAGATAAATACTGCATACCTCTCTGTCGACTGTTGATCCCTTCAGATCATATTTTTTATGAATTCTCATATGAGAGCTGAACACATTCCTCATAACCACCAGATAGGTCTCTATATTGTCTACTGTTAGCCTAGAAAATAAAATTTTTAAACAGGGGCATATTTTTTTCGGACATGACCCACACATACGTTTAATTAACTATACACTTTTATTAGCTGGGAACATTCGTTAACATTCTTTACTGCAAAAGAGAACGCATCAACTACGAAGAAATATCGATAATGCACTGAAGCGGATTCGCCCCAGGGAAACACGTTAAAGGGGGTGACCGGCAATGTATGGTGGTTAAACTCAGTATGCAGTATTGTGGAAAATCTTTTTAGGATTCATTTGAGACATATAAAACGTTTCCAAGATGTATAATTACCGAGTTTGTGTGCAAAGTCGATGTTCAAAATCATGAATTTGGGTAGGTACGTTTTCAAAATCGTTTAATATTATTAAATATCGACGACGAAAAATAGTACGTTTTCAGAATCGTTTCTTTATTATTAAATAACGACGAAGAAGGATTAAGTAAAAATTATACAGTAAACTAATTAGATGTTTAGGAATATATTTATCAATATGTCAATGTTAGAATCAATTACTTCGTTTTCATCATATTATTGAATTTCTTATTTTCTATGAATTTGTTCTCAGATTTCTACAAATTCTTCAAATGTCGTCTTTTCAATAACAATTACAGAAAATATGCAGAAAATCTTTGTGCCTAAAAAGATATTATAGAAACTAATGTGTCCACAATACCACATATTCAGTTCAACCACCATACATTGCCGGTCACTCCCTTTAAGAACGGACAAAAATGAGACACAAATACATCGCAGCTTTATTAATATTAACATGATATACCGTATAGTGTACAGTGTACATAGCTATAAACTGAGGAAGTTCTGTTATATGTACCTGGACATGGCTAGATATTGGGGGAGTAATGTTGTATTTACCTGTACATGGCTAGATACTGGGGGAGTAATGTTCTATTTACCTGTACATGGCTAGATACTGGGGGAGTAATGTTCTATTTACCTGTACATGGCTTGATACCGGGGGAGAAATGTTCTATTTACCTGTACATGGCTAGATACTGGGGTAGTAATGTTCTATTTACCTGTACATGGCTAGATACTGGGGGAGTAATGTTGTATGTACCTGTACAGTGTACATGGATAGATACTGGGGGAGTAATGTTCTATTTACCTGTACATGGCTAAATACTGGGGGAGTAATGTTGTATTGGCTAGAGACTGGGAGAGTAATGTTTTATTTACCTGTACATGGCTAGATACTGGGGGAGTAATGTTGTATGTACACCTGTAGTGTACAATGTACATGGCTAGATACTGGGAGAGTAATGTTCTATTTACCTGTACATGGCTAGATACTGGGGGAGTAATGTTGTATGTACACCTGTAGTGTACAATGTACATGGCTAGATACTGGGAGAGTAATGTTCTATTTACCTGTACATGGCTAGATACTGGGGAAGTAATGTTTTCCCGTGTCGCTCTACTACATAAGGATGATAGTGCTTGAGATAACAATGCATTTCTTCAACCTAGAAATCAAAAAATATATTTTTAAAAATTATTCCCAGAAAAGAAACCTATCTTTGTCAGGGGTTAAATAGTTATATCACTGTTCCAGGGTTTGGCTAAGTACATGTTGAATCAGAATTCCAATAAAATTGTTAATTGTATTTTTACACTTAACTGAAGGGACAGAATTCAGGTTGACATTGTGATTCCATTTGATTACATCAACATTTGATTGTATCATCATTTAACGAATCAACATCATAGTGATTTTCCGACTAAAGTTAAGTACAAAGTATAAAAGGATCTTCTATAGCTTAAATGACATGTATACACAGAAGTTTCTTAGAGGAATATAAACAAAGTAGCAGCACTGCGTTTGTTTAAATTTCTCCCAGAAAATGCCATACACTTTTTTTGTAAACAAAGCTATTGAAGTTCCTTCTATATTTCCAGATATCTAGGATTGCAACAAATGGTATTTTTCGACAAATTTTTCAATTTTGTAATCAAGAAATAACCTGGTCCGTGGTAAGGGTGTTGATCACATATATTCCATCATAACTAAACAAACAACATTCACTTTCTAAATTGCTTAACTTCTAATTTGGGTTTTTCTTAAAACAGTGCAGCACTGTCAGTGCTTTGAATCTATTCCTTTTAGATCCAGATCAGGATCCGGATACAGACGGCGAAACTTTCAGAGGTGTATAATTATATTCTCTTGAAAAATCTTTCACAGTGAATTCGGATCCAAACCACTGACATCTTCATCCATGAACATTTTTTTAGTTCACATTAATGTTTTAATGTTTATACTCTTAGAATTGGGGCTTTCATTTTATGTATTGTTCTAATATATAGATATATGCAGATTTATTCTTAATGAAGTTAAACAAAGGTGTTAATAACCTTGGGTCAAAGATTAACAAATAATTTAAACTGCTTGCCGATTTAATTAAAATCGTGACAATGTATTAGAAAAAAACGGAAATATTATCCTTATAAAGTCGAGTTGTTCAGCCAAAAAACATGAAATCTTGTGAAACATTCTACTTCTTAAAGGGACATTAAGCATGCAAAGATGGCCATGCCCGGTATCCTTAAAACCTTGATCTGACCGTTGATGTAAAGGATATTGTCGTATTTCTAGGTTTAAAAATGTTCAATTCTGAACATGTTCTTTGTTTTCCTCCCGTAGATATGCGCAAGTTACTTTTCTAGAGAAAATAATCAGTTTATAAACTTTAGACAATGATCTATAAGAAAAACGCTTTTAAGGGCCGCTACTGCAACTGTTGTGAATCAGGCATTGCAATGTTTGCATGGAGGGTCACTTTTAATAACGTTAACAGTCCCTTTAATAATATACCTGAGATAGCACTTTCCTCCACTTTTATGAGCGTCCATTGGTTTAGGGCACTTGATGAGGGAGGACAGGAAATCTTCATCATAGATTCCAAATCTTTCCCGCAGGTTTCGAAACACAAGGGGGCAATACTCCTTCACCTTAAATAAAAGTAATTTTAACAAAAAATAATCTCATCAAGGCTAATTTGTACTCATTTCACCTTTTTCTCAAGTGTATACTGTATATATTTTCAATTTATAAATGACGCCTTCTGACCCAGTGTCCTGCATTCGATTACTTTCCCGCGATAGTTAGTATTTCTTGGACCCCCCCCCCTCTCTTTCACCTCGAAATCTTGAAAATGTGGCTTAAGCATCCGACCCCCTAACCTATCCTAGTCGCGGCTCTCGGCCCCCTATCATGTGTTAGCCTTACTCTAAATAATACAAATTTCATGTACATTTTTTGGAGTGGGGCGGGGTCCAAAAATCATGTTGGTAATTTCAAAATATACGATATACGTCTAAAAATCGTATACTAAGACGGACCCAATCCTGTTTTAGGACTGAGCCAGACAGTTTACCTTCCCTAAGTGTTTTAACCAAATTTCAAACCAAATGTTAGACATCAAATTAGTGTTATGACACCTGGTGACATGGAAACGCATCAACACGGAAACGACTCAACACGGAAATGCCTCAAAAAAACAGAATCATAAAACTAATTTAATGTCGTCTTCTCTCAACTTAAAATTAAAAAGACTATATTCTACTGATTTTCACAGCCATGGCCGCAGCGCTCGGTCTCCTAGCCTGTTCTAGCCGTAGCGCACGGCCCCCTAGCCTGTCCTAGTCTCAGCGCTCGGCCCCCTAATAGCCATCCTAGCCGCAGCGCTCGGCCCCCTTTGTAGCCTGCGGCGCAACCTAACTTACCCTAAATTAATGGTAAAATAATTGTTAAATTTTTTTTAATGTTAGAAGACGACATTAAATTAGTTTTATGATTCTGTTTTTTTAAGGCATTTCCGTGTTGAGTCGTTTCCGTGTTGAGGCGTTTCCATGTCACCATGACACCTGCCGATGTTCGTAAATATAAGTAGATTAGAAAAACATATTAAAAATTACTTATGTCTCGAATAAATATTGATTGTTTGATAATTTTATTGCGTTTCCCCACTTTAATAATACATGTAAGAACTAAATGCGCATTTGTTTCTGTAAACTAATAATGTCAAATGTTTTAATTACTTTTATATGTCTAATATTGCGTTGAACTGGTTAAAACACTAGTGGGTGAACAAAACACCGGTTTGATTCTTGTTCGATCTTTACCTTAAAATGACTGGGAAGGTTTTCCTTATTGAAAGCATAATTGTCAATCTTGATTTTAGAAAAAGATCTGAAGTCGTCTGGCATCAGCATAACGGGGGCGTGGACATGCTGCAATTCCCTCACAGAGTGGTTCACGCCCCACATAAACACAGAAAGAAGGGGCTCACTCGCTCGGAATAGTTTCCGCTTCGGGTGTTTGACTTTAAACCGTTTTGTTTTGGTTTTAGATTGTCCTTCCATGACAGGAGTTTGGCTCATTTTATCCTGGTTATAATCATAACAATCTGAAATCAACTTTATAAGTAAATAAACTACAATTACAAATTAATTCAGTTGTCATATGTCATGATTTTCATCAATTATAACAAAATCCAGTTATGGGATTCATACATTAATATTAAAATGAAATTTAACCTTTAAAGTATTCAAATATTAAAATCCTAAACCCTTGCGTTCTGCAATTATGCATTGTGACACTTATTGCGATGCGAACTTTTTGTCTAGCTGGAAATTTTTGCGCAAACTGGCTTTTAATGCCGCGTCCATAATCATAACGTCGTCTTCATAGTTATGACAGTAAAAATCAATTTTAGACTGAACCTCCGTTTATTTAATCATACATTTACACATCACATCATCATCGTTACCCTTCGGAAACTTACAGTGGTATCCAAAAAACAGTGGAACGATTGACGTCGTCTCTTATTACTCCCTTGATTCTTGAATTTGTAACTAATTTATTTCCTAACGTGTCTAGTTATATTTATACATCATAAAGAATTAGAAACGAAACCACAAAATATCCCTGTTATAAAAACGATAAAAGTTCATACGAAAATGTTAAAAAGGCTGCTTATAGAGTTTATAAGGAGGGGTGGGGGAGGGGGTTATAGAGCACATCCTTGTAGAAAACTAAGGAACGTCGAGGCGTGCCCCTAATTGGGAGGGGGGGGCATATGGGCGTCCCCCCCTATTTCAGCTATCACACTTTTCAAATCTTAAACTGAAGAGTGAATAACATGACATACAGGCTTTCCCACAAAGGATGAGATAAAAATAAATTACTGAAATATAAAAGCTGGAGATTCTTTTATCTTATTAAACATTTCTATGAGCTATTGAGAAGCCATTTAAATCAAAACAAAAAACAGTTTTTTAATATTTCCTTTTTAACTAGAGGAATAATGGTGTCAAACATCATAAAATATATCAACTAATGTTGGGATTTAAGTAAAAGTCTAGAAACCATCATGTATTACTGAACATTTTTGCTTGGCGAATAGTCAAAAATTGTCATTTTAAAAAGGAAAATGGCATCATTAAGGATGCAAATGCCTCTATTATATAAGCTTCAGAAAAATTTTAGAAATTTTCCTGCAAGCTGTGACGCTATGGGTACAGATTTACCTAAACCTAGCAACATTTTCCTTATACTTTTTGCTCTTTAACAGTGTTGAAATCAATCATTATTTAATAAAAGAAGGATAAAGGATAACTCTCTAAAACTGAAAAAAATATTTAAAACCCTATCTTTTACGTACAAATAAAAATTGACAAATAGTTTATTTCAGAAAGCACAATTTTTTTCTATTTGAAGAACAAATTACCCCGTGAATCCCATCATTTCTTTTCGTTTCCTTCTTTTCCTCCTTTTCAGTTTTTTCTTTCTCTTCTTTTCTGGAAAAAGAGGGGCACTTTACCCTGTGCCCCCCCTAGGTGCTAGCCATGGGCACAACACAGCGTCTACTGTAGATGTGACAAAAAAAAACTCACTAAACCCCCAGTATTTCCCTGTCATGGTTGCCTCCCCCCCCCCCTTTAGTTGCGCCTGTATTGGGAAACAGCATGAAGAAGAATTTGTTTATTCAGAAGAGATAGAGAGAGATGAGTTCAGTTGCATTCCCATGATTTCTCCAGTCTTGAGTACTGTTGTGATGTTATTGTACACGGAGTAAGCTTTGTTTAACATATCATGTATTGTATATATTATAGATAATATGTTGGGATGCAAACTACACAGAAGAAAAAAGTAAAAATTGTAGAAAAAGTTGTAACATTCAGTAGTACAACTTTGTGACCTCTCGAAGCTCCTTGTTTTGATTTTATGAACAAGTTTGAGAAAATATATTTGGTTAAATTTTTAGAAATCCAGCTCATCAAAATAACTTTTAGTTTTTTTAGGAGTTCCAAATAATGCTAGTTTTTTTAACAAAGACGAACTCGAATTCGTCACTCAATTCCCAAGTTTATTGGGACACATTGTATGATTGAAATTCAATTTGTGTTGTATATTGGTTTCAGTAAATATTATTTTTTCTAAATTTGTAAGTTATGGGTCAATCCATGTGAAATCAGCGACTTCCTAATTTGTAAGGCACCATCACCGATTTTTTTTTTCAAACTAAATACATAAATAGACATTTATAGGACATAACATCCAATAATTTTTGGTGCAGAGGAGTAGCAAGGTCATGGAGTTGTGACCTCACCATGAAGGTCATTTCATTCAAAATTTTTAAGAAAACCAACGTAAAAGAAAATAATTGATTTGTAGCTACAAAACTTAGTATATTATTTCATTGAACAGAAAAAGGTTTAAAGGGCATCGTTGTGAATCGGACATGCCACTCATAAATCTCACAGTGTCACTTTAAATTTGGTCTACAGCAGATGTTTTACAGGAACTGAAAACTATTATCAAACTCTAATTTTCATATTCCGATATATAATTGCGACAGCTGATGATATTTTAGCAGAACTCCAACAACAGGATGCAAAGACAAAAGGACCAAAATATTAGAGTTTGATGCGAGTAATCAGTTCTTTTTTTTGTCCAATTTCAGGTTCCAGTTTTCTTGCACTTTTCATTGAACCCCTACTGCTAGAGATAAATGTGGGAAACCCACGGCTCTCTCTATCCAATATCCATGTAACCAATACCTTCACCCATACCGCGTAATCGCCCATTATTTGGGGGTCACCCTCGACACCCAAAACATATTCAGCTCAAGCACTATAATCCGTTTAAATCCCCTTTGCTATGTTCCCTTTATGTTTCTCCCATGGTTAAACAGTAAACATTAAGCAAAGTTTGAAGAAATATATTCTAGTTTATATAAATCCAGAATTCATTAATTTAATCCCCAAGTTTTAACTTTTTTTATCAAACTTTCTAGTCAGACTAGATCTTTCATTTTACACTCATCTAGACAGAAGTTGGATAGAAGAAGCCATGTCAAATTTTGGAATTACTGGAACGATTTCGCAACCTTTGATTACTCCGGCCCTCATGCAATTGCATTCATAACCACTGAAAGTGTCTTTTTTATGCCTCTGTACACATTAGATTGAAAAGTTTAGATCTTTCACTTCATCTACATAGTGCACTGCCAAAGACCTTAATAAAAAGTGAACAATTCCTTTTTCTAAAAGCTTTTGATGAAACTTATTTTTGTTGAGATTAAAGAGATCAAAATAAACATATTTTATATTGATAATATGAATAATTAGCATGAATTATATACATGTTTACTTTTTATTTTTTCAAGGGAGTTATCATTATCCAAACTATGAACCCATACCTTGCAATCATTAAAATACGGGCTATTTTATAAATTATATTTTGGCCAAACTCATCCTGTAGGTTTGAATATGTAATGTAGACTATTCAGATTTGTAAAGGTTAATAAAACCATACACAAAAACCATCTCAATCAGTTATCATCTGCTGCTTTTTTGTTTACAAAATAATTCATTATTTCCAATCCATTTTTTAAACAAACCAAAACTTATTTTTCAATGGATTTACGTTTATCAAAAAGTCTTAACTCAATCATTTAAAATGTTGGACTATTTGATGTTTTTTTTTCCTTCAACTCATCCTGAATATATAAGGTTTGAATATATGTAGGCTTTATATTCAGATTTGTAAAGGTTAATAAAACCATACACAAAAACTATCTCAATCAATTACCATCAGCTGTTTTTTGTTTTCTTTTTATTTACAAAATGATTCATTCTCTCCAATCCATTTTGTAAACAAACCAAAACTCATTTATTATAATTTATAAATATCGATCAACCCTTCTATCCCTCCCACATACATTTAAAATATATGGGGTGTAACTGTAGGGAAAAGTAAACAATCCATAAAATTTTAAATGTGAATGATAGTCGTGTTTTATTTTTATGGTCGACCCTTTTGTAGGCTATGTATTAAAATGATTTAAAAAAATGTTGGGTCCTTTTTTCGAAGCCACCCTGCATATATTTCAGACACGCAATTGTAATATGGATTCAACTAAGCAAACTTTTAGTTTAGATCATAAGATAAAATGCTGTGAATGATAGACTTAGAAAACTGATCATTTTCAACAGTTGTTTCTTTATAAAAGTGACTCAAGGATGTATACAGAAGAAACAGGAGAAAATCAACCAAACTTAAAATAAGAAAAACGGCAGAATCTTTACAATTGCTACGCAGATGAAACTGAAATGTATTTACAGAAAAAAGTTTATTTAGATTCTAATCAAAGTTTTTTTTTGTAAATATCCAAGCGCGCAAATGAAGAATTCATTGATTTACAGGGTGTCCCAAAAAAACATGGGAATTCAGTGACGAATTTGATATCGTCTTTGTTATGAATTAGCAGTGAAATACCTAATTTCAAAAGCCATAATATTATTATGTCTGCTAGAGTTTATTTTATGAAAAGGGTAAAAGACTGCAAAGATGCGTCTACAATGTCTCCGCGAGATGAACAGTGAAGACGGACAAGTTTACTCTGTTTGTATACTGCAATTTTCTTGTATTACTAAGTACAAACGTATGCAGTCAAAACATAAGCAAACAAAATGTGAACATAGCAGACGAAACGCTTACAGATTTCAGCTTTCTCAGTTGGAATCACTATACTAAATCAAAGAATTATTTAAAAAGACATTATCAAATTCGTTCCTAAATTCCCATGTTTTTGGGACACCCTTTACATATTTGAATATTATATTTCGATGTTAAAAACTGTAGATATCATATTCTGTAGAGTTTCTGTCTTCGCATTTCAAATATTTGATAAGTTTTATGAATTATGTTTAACTTGAGATCGATCAAATAAATTTGCCATGAAAAGAAATTATGTTTTGAGAGATGCATTTATTAATTATTTATTAATTTCTATATTATAGATGAACATTTAAAATTATTAAATACTAGAAATTCAAGGCGCTTCGCACCCTTCTTTCTAGCATTATAGGGCGCTTCGCGCCCATCTTCTAAATTATATGTGAACATGTTCTATTTGTGTACATCGTAAAACAAAACAAAAATAATTCGCGGATTTTCACAAAAAATTTCTCGGATTTTCAAAATTTTAAAAAATTTAATGACGATCGAATTTAGATGGAGACAAATATTCAAAATTTCATTCATTCATAAACCTTCCCTGGGGTCCCTAGAGATGTCCCACAAAAAATTTGGGCCCGATCGGTTCAGCCGTTTTGACGTTTATTGGATACAAACAGACAGACAGACAGACAGACAAGCCAAATTTATATATAGATGCCTCGTAACATTTTATTTTAAAAAAGTTATAGAAATAAATTATAAAATTATAAAAATAAATTGTAAAATTAAAAAAAAAATTAATTACTATATTATACTTATTAATTTACAAACAATAATAAAAGAATTAATTAAAATCTTAGTTTACCCCTCTCCCCCACGTCAAACTAAAGTAAACTGCACTAAAAATTCTGATCTGATATGTTGTTTAGCATAACTTCTTAAACTGAAGAGCTCTTGAAAAGAACAAAATGGTTTTGAGTTGCTAATATAAAACCGAGATAAATTTGCTTTAGTCATACTTGTGCGTAAAATCCAAACTAGAGGAGCAACGAGATCACAAAGTCATTCCGATAATGTCAATTGAATTTTACCATCTCCTGGTTAGTTTGCAGTGCCCCGCCTGTAAACCGCATATTGTTATAGTTCATAGCATTGGGTGAACAATTATACGGGTTCTCTTCATCAAATATATGTATATATATATATATATACATATAGCACCAAGAAATATACACCCAGAACCCCTTTATCTTTGTTCACAAATCTATATATTTATATATATATATATATATAAATCATATATACTTCGTTTGTAACCTATTTAACGTCACTGAAAGGATCGGGCCCAAATTTTTGAGGGGGGGGGGGGCTCAATGATCCCAGGAAAGGTCTATGGATGTTTAGAATTGATAAAAAAATTTAGATTTTTCTAATTTACGAAAAACGATGGGATCGAGCAACAATTAAAAGTTATAGATTCATGCGAAGGGCTATGGAGACCTAGTAAAGTGTACCCGGAAGGAGTAATAAGAAAACTTATCCATTAGCAATTCTATTGGAAATTCTCAGATTGCGGTCAACTTAGAGATGAGCGCGTTCAGCTTTATTACATTTCGTTCCATCACCGTTCCTGAACGACCCATTTCGTTCGTTTTTTCAATCGTTCAAAAATCGTTCTTTCAGTAAAGTCGTTCGTTCAATAAAATCCTTCATTTATAAAAAACGACGGTTGTCTCAAAAGTTTGTTCGAAAAATAATTCGTCAAGTAAAAAAAAATATATCGTTTTACATTGTTCGTTCAAACGATTTTAAATCGTTCGTTTATGTTTATTTATCGTTTGTTTTGAAACGATAGTTTTTTCATTTCTCTGAATGATTCAAATCGTTCGTTCAATTCGTTTGTTCTCAAAAAATCGTTCTTTCAAAAAAATCAATTCCCATCTTTAACGTGCCCTTTGTTTGTAAACATAGAATATTTGATGTTGTTACAATGCAAAAAGTTTTACAAAACACTTAATCATTAATTTAGTAAAATGGGTCTCTTTACACTTCACAGTTGCGGTGTCTCATGTTTTATGGACTTTTTAAAGTTATAACTTGATTTTAAAAGATTATTTCTGGTTATCACTGTTATGATGTTTCCTGGTGTATATTTCTTGATAATGTATAGTGTAAATTTGTGAGGTTGCAGTTGACATTAAGGGAATTATGCAATAATAGAGTACAATATGTAAATGTTTAGCTGTAGATGAGAAAGGGGTTGATGGTGGGCAGGGGGGTAGACTAGTCATAATAAAAAGAGCTTAAAAATATGCTAGTACAACTTGAAAACTAATACACTTATTTGAGAAAACTGCGTTGCCCAGGTTACTCATAGCTTCTCCCACCCTTTACCCGCACTTGGTAGATTTTAATGGGAACTAAATGTTTGCTATTAAGGTTGATCCCACAAAATTTAAACTCTCAAAACCATGCTAAGAACATTCTTGTGATTCTTCCGAGTTCCCCAATCAAAATTAATTTAAGGCAAATCGGTCAAGGGGTTTATGAGTTATGATCGGACATACAACCAAACAAACAGCCAAACAGAGATATGAACTTTGAAACATGCAGCTTCTTACGATATACACTTTTAAAATGTTTTTTCCAGACATGTGAATTTGAATGCACGTCAATCGTCAATGTTTCAGTTCGTATATCTACATAAAGATGTTTTGTAATGTTATAATTAAATCCCAATTGCAAAAACATCTTAGCCTCCGAATTGTGTAAGTGTAAGGAGATGGGAAATTATACTAATTAAGGGCATATAACGATCTAGGTTTTACTAAATATTTAAAATAAGTAGATATCTTGATAAATGCACCTGTTCCGTAACAGAATTATAAAAGAAAACGAAAAAAAGACAAGAAGAGTTAAGAACAACATAAAAATAGACCCGAAAAAAAACAAGGTTGACAAGAAAATCAAGAAAAAAAAATAAAATCGATGACTAAAGAAAGAAAAGCAATAAGGAAAAAAAACAGTTGAAAGAACATGAATAGCAAGATCGAAAAGTAATTTCAAGAAATAAAAACAGTTAAAAGAACATGAACAGCAATATCATCATGTAATTGCAAGAAATAAAAACAGTTGAAAGAACATGAACAGCAGCAGCGCTTAACCGAGAAATTGTCTTAACTTAACCTAACCCAAAATAATGGGAGAGACAGCATAGTATTTAACATTTAAGAGGCCGCAGCGCTCTCATTCTAGCCCATCCTAGCCGAAGCTAGCAGCCAAAAAAAAGACTACAACAACAAGAACAAAAATAACAAACTACTATAGGTTCAATATTTTAATTCTAAAATAAGGACGTCTCAGATATCATTTCTATATTTTGTGTAAATAAATAAAACTTGAATAAAATGTCACAGTTTAGAAATTATTACAAAAATTAAATATTTTTGACGATTAGCGTGAAAAATATTTATTTTTTCACATGTTGGAATTTTAACATGTGGAATAAAAGAAATTAGTTAAAACATGATAAATAGCATTGAAAATATCGAAAGATACATTGAAGTTTTAAATTGTTTAAGATAAATAATTCATGCAAGATCCTATTATGTCAAAATATTAACAACTTATTATATTGAACATTAATAAGCTAAAAATAAGTCTATATCCTTTGATTTTTAATGATTTATTTTCTAATTTTCCTAATTCTCAAGATACCTTTCGTTTTTTAAAAATATTAGAAACTTTTCAATTTTCTTGGATAACTATGCAGAAGGGACGTGCCTCTAATCAGCAGACAAAAACTGTCAATAGTTTCTGTTGAAAAAAGGACGCACTTCTGCGTGTCCATCCATGGGGACGCAATTATTTGGACGAATAAAGGAAGAATTCATAAAAATCGAAGACTTAATAATGGGGTCACACTATTTGTCATTTAACTCGTACAAACATGTTTGCATACATATATACAATATATGCATCGCAGCTTTGAAATAGAATGCACAACAGGAAAAAAAATTGAATGGAAACATAAATTACGATATGCCAGAGTGAATGTGCAAAAAGTTGAATGGAAACATAAATTACGATATGCTAGAGTGAATGTGCAAAAAGTTGAATGGAAACATGAATTACGATATGCTAGAGTGAATGTGCAAAAAGTTGAATGGAAACATAAATTACGATATGCTAGAGTGAATGTGCAAAAAGGGGAAAAGCCGAAATCGTACCTGCTAAATTGCATGCATAGAAGTGTGCTATTTCTATTTTTTGCTTAGTTTTAGATTGATTTTAAAGAGGAAATCTTTCACTTTTAATTATTCTAGCTATTCTATATTTATTCATGTCCTTTTATCATGACCCCCCCCCCTCTCTCTACAGGCTGATCTGTAGTATAAACTCTACGCAGTCCTAAATACACTATGTGTATAACACCGGTCAGTGCTACAGTAGTATACCACTCGCTATATGAAGTGCATCTAATAAATGAATCCCACGGGAGATATGTGAAGTAATCAGTATTGAGCGTGAATTAATCTGGTGATCTAAGATGAACCCTAATCAGGGTATTATTATTATTTTCCTTATAACCGGGGTCAGGATAGGGTCAGCACAGAACTATCCTAGGCAAAGGATGCTTCAGGTGAAAACTTTAACAAAATCTTTATAAACTCTAATCTAGCGACATGTTTAAAGGAATATGTCGACGTAAATTGAAGTGAGATTTCCCGATTGACAACGGTGTTTCCTCGTTAAACCATAATCTAAGTAACATTAATGAAGATATACTTGATTTTCTTTCTAGAAAATTGTATCAATTCTTCCAATTTCATTTTTTGTCTTTTCAGCATAAATCTTTTAAACACTTTAACAATAAAACCTTAACTAAAAATTATCGATTATTATAAAGAAAACATTGATATCTCCATAAATTTTCACAGACACAAGTTTAAAATGGAGTATGTAACTCTTTAACTGGAGAGTGTCACTTGAATTTAAGTCACCAGTCCCTTTATATTCAGCGAATCTGATCCCGACTCCTGAATCTATAATCTAAAAAAACATGTGCTTGGCTTGTTTAAATATCACCAGCTGAATCTGAGAATTGTAGCTTAAAGCTGACACAACTAATTGTAAAAATCACTTTGTATATTCTTCACCAATTACAGGCTAGCCTGCTGCATAGGCAAACAGAAATAAACATGCAAAACGAAAGCGTGAAAATTTATTTCAGACATGTTACAATGAGAACTAAAAAACTCAGGAATAGGAAGACGACTTTTCGACTCATAGTTTGCCTTGAAATAGTCCAATAAACATGAGACTGGGTGCATTGTAAACAGGCCAATTTCCCTCAACAAGTGATTTAATAAGTTACCAGTGAAACCGTTAGCTTTGCAACAGTATCAAATACACTTAATTATTATTTTAATGTCGTCTTCTTATTCAAGAGTTTTCTGGTTCTCACTGTAGTATAATATGTAAGTGCACAATTTCGGACATTTTTATTGTGTGTATCAGTCGAGGTTTATTTCAAGGAAGCTGAGATTTAAATCTTGTTTTTTTTTATGTGACAACGTCAAAGAGATAAAACTTAGATATAGAGATGCATAGATGCAGAGATACAGAGATCCAGAAATACAGAGATCCAGAGATACATAGAAACAGAGAAACAGAGAAACAGAGAAACAGAGATACAGAGACGTACACAGTAACAACGAGATAAAGAGATATTTATAGTGACAAAGAGATTAAAGACTATGTCACCAGTAGGTTAGAAAGAGAAGAAAACAAATTTCAAAAATTCGAATTTTATTTTTGAAAATATCAAAAAAAAATTTCTTCAAAAATCAAAACTTTTTTCGTTTCTTTTAAAATTTTTATTTTTTTCCACGGGCAACGCCGGTCACCTCAGCTAGTATTTATAATGAAGAAAGTGGAGAAAATATTTACCCGAAAATTATGCAAAGCTCTATAGACTGTAGAGTTGACATGCAAAAATTATTTTCAATTCATGTTTCAATAAAATATCTGCACAAATAATGAAATTCCTTTCTTTGAAGGTGTGGAATTTTGAACAGATTAATTTTACAAAGATGCAAAAAATGATTATGAATTCTGAATTACTTGAAATTCTATAAAACCAGTTTTTTTCTAATTACATTCCTGGAATAATAAATCTCAAACCATGACGAGAAAATTGGGATTTTTTTTGCAAAAATAAAACCTAAGTTGAAAATATATCAGATTGTGGAAATCGAGCCAAGAAAATTACATTTATCCAGAGAAAAAAATGTTGCTAAAAATGAACACACAAACTTGGAAAAATTCACAAAAAAAGTATTTTGCGGAGAGAAATGCAAGTGCATATTTAGAATAAAAATTTGTTGAATTTTGCAAATATTCTATTTTATTCAATACTAGCTTGGGAACCCAGCGTTGCAAAGGTCACTTACTACTTATAATTACTCCCGCCATTTACCCGCACTTAGTCGATTTGACCTGCAGGAACTAAGTTTTTGCTTTGAATTCGATCCACTCAACTTAGGCTCTAAAAACCAAGCCAAAAACATTTCCGTGGTTCTCCCAAGTTCCCCTGTCAAAAGTTGAGACACATCGGTCAAGTGGCTCACGATTTATGATCGGACAAACAAACAAACAGACACCAAAACAGAGATTACAACTTTATATGTATAGATATTCTTATTTTGAAAGAAGGAAGAAGGGAATTTTACACAGAAAGGAATTGAGTTTTTGTCACAAACTCAAATTTTCTAATACTTATATCTTGCCAACCTAATGGTGTAAACCTTTTATATTTCAAACTTAGATCACTTGAACTAACACAATTCATAGTTTGTAATGGGTCTACGACATTAGGTTCTAAAGATATAGAGAATAAAAAAACAGAGTTTGTGGCAAGACTCAATTCCTTTCCAAAATGGTCGGATCTTTTTGCAAAAGTGTCATTTAGAAAAACTAATCTAATATTTAGTTAAGCTCCAACAAATTATGTGCATTATGCATGACGGTCATAAATGAATAAATATGCATTTAAATATATATAAATAAAGACTGGGGTTTAAAATCTTTGAATTATTAACATATTTCAATTATAAATTAAATATGTAAAAGCAGAAGCAGGATTGTGTTTCTGTTTTATAGAAAACAACATTTTGTTTACAATGAAACCTTTAAATCTTTCTGAGAAACATAATGTCATTGCCACTGTTTTTACACTGTAGGATTTCAGTCTTTCCTTCTGTGAAAATCTAGAGCTAACTGTGATTTAAAGGTTGCAAGCTCTTAAGCAAAAATCAATGAGAATTTTGCCAATTACTTCTTAAAAACCAAGCTAAAAACAAGTGCTTTATAGTGCTAAAATGAACATGTAAAGAACTACTGAAAAGCATAAGTGAGTTATAGCGGTAAAATCAAAGTCCAAGGCGTTGCGACACTTTAATGTCGACCCTGTCATGTTGAATGAACACCTGGATTTTCTGAAATATATCTGGTTGTTTTCAAATCAATGAAAGATAAACTAACCAAAAACAGAAACATTGCTCTGAGGCTTGATTACGCTTAATTTGGTGTAATTAAAGTGTCAAATTAATTGATTACAACGGCTAAAAACCTTTCATGGGTTTTTATGATTACCCGGATTTCTTTTTTTGCTCTTATTTAAACTTTTTTGTTCCAACTCCTGATAGTTAGGATCACGGGGGAATATCGTAGTGGGGGCGGGGTGCAGAGGGCGGGTTGGGGGAAAGGGAGCTAGGGGAGTGAACGATGTGGTTATCTGAGTCAATTTGGTTTAATAGAACATATACTGCAGAAACCTGATTTTTTAATTATGTTTTTAACTCTCGTTTTATAGCTGTTGATGTTCATCAAAACATGTTATTGATCTATTGAAGACAGATAATACACCTGTTGGAAATAATTATTTTGTATTTTTTCATTTTCTCAAGATTTCTTGTCTGAAAATTCTTAGAAATAGAAAAACTTATAAAATTATTTTCATATCTTTATATCTTTGTAACCCAAAGGCGTAGATCCTAGATGTTTTAAACTATCAATTTTGTCAGATCAAATAATTAATCTAAGTTTGAAATATAAATGGTTTACATCATCAGATTGCAAAGATATAAAAATGAAAAATTTAATTTTGCGACAAAGACACAATTCCTTTACACCATTTTGAAAATAAATTGCTTTCTAAAGACTTCAATATGTACTTTAAAGATTTAAAATTATCAGTCAATAAAATGTTGTCGGAGCACCAATCCAAATTCATATCTTGTATATTTTGTAGAACATTATTAGTTTAGACATCAATGATTATTTCAATTCCAAAACTTACATTTAGGGCAAAAAATACGTTTTTTTTTATATTCAAATTCTAAAAATGCTTTTAAACTATGCTGGCAATATTTAACTATTTAAGTCCATGTCGTGAATTTTATCATAATAAACATATGTTTGGGAAATTCGCACGATATATTTTTAAGCTAAAAAAATTTGAAAAATTTTGAATCATTTAAAGGAACAGTCTGACATTTAATATTCTTTTCTTTATTATAATTTTCAATTTTCTCAATTACTATTTTTTTTTGTTATTATTATTGTTATATGTCATCTTCATCTTCATCATCATCATCAACAACATTATCATTATCATCATTATCGTCATCATCAACAACATTATCATTATCATCATTATCATCATCAACAACATTATCATTATCATCATTATCGTCATACTAATCATAGTTTAGCCAAAAATATGTATTTTCAGGATCAATCTTGTTATTATGAAGGATATAAGAAGAGTAATGAAGGATATAAGAAGAGTATCACCTGCCAATGTGATATAAACCTTGATACATCCTTCCTTCTCCTCCTCATCATTATCATCATAATCATGATCATTATCATAATCATCATCATGATCATCACCATCATCATAATTAAGCTAAAAATATGTATTTTCAGGATCAATCTTGTTATTTTGAATGATATAAGAAGAGTATCACCTGTCAATGTGATATAAACCTTGATACATCCTTCCTTCTTCTCCTTATCATGATCATCATTATCATGATGATGATGATCATCATCATCATCATTTTCATCATTACCATCATCATAACTAAGCTAAAAATATGTATTTTCAGGATCAATCTTGTTATTATGAAGGATATAAGAAGAGTATCACCTGTCAATGTGATATAAACCTAGATAAATCCTTCCTTCTTCTTCGTCTAGCGTACAATATCAGAGAAATAGGCCAGGAGGTAAGTGCACGTTTTTTATTCTTTATAGGGACTGTGATCCTCAATGCAATGATGACAATGCCCGATTCACAACAGTATCCTTAAAAGTTTTGTCAAGAAATAATTTGATATTAATGTATATAGTTTTAAAAAGTGATGTTTTTCAATTCTGATTTCTCTACAAAAGTGACTTTAACGCATTTCGACTGAATGAAAACATAAAGTAATTATCAGAGGATTAAACACGGGAAAACATAAAGGAATTATCAGGGTTAAACACGGGAAAACATAAAGTAATTATCAGGATTAAACACGGGAAAACATAAAGTAATTATCAGGATTAAACACGGGAAAACGACGATATCTTTCTTATTATTGATCATAATAATAATTCAAGGGCAAATCTACATATTGTGCAATAATTTTTAAATCAATTGAGATTATGGCTTGCAGCACCTATATTTGAATTACTCCCTTCCCTCTCCACATTGTGTCCTTGCATTTTTTATCTCAAAGGAATTGAGTCTTTGTAACAAACTCTGATTTTCTATTACCTATATTTTTTCAACCTGACCGTGTAAACCTTTGATATTTCAAACTTGGATTTTTTCATCTAACAGAATTCATAGTTTGAAATAACTAAGGTCCGTAGACATTGGGTTACAAAGATTTAGAGATTAGAAAATCATAGTTTGTGACAAAGACTCAATTCCTTTTCAAAAATACGAATGCATATGTGTAGATGAATTGATAATAATTTAGTCTTGATTGGTTCTTAATCATCTTTCAGCCACAGTCATCCATTTCGTGGATTTACACCAATTATATATTTTCATAAACCTTATTATTTTATAATAAAAAATCTTCTTCTGAAAACTTTCTCGATCAATGATGTCTAAATTAGTAAAAAAAAGTTCAATTAAACATACCAGCATATGTTTCCATGTAATAAAGATAAGGATTCGTAATTAAAAGAATTGTTTCAAATTAATGTTCTAAATTGTTTCCACGGTTTGATTTTTTCAGCTGTATATAGACGGATTCGATAAAACTTTTATCCGATCTTTGAATCAAGTTCTTATTTCAATATTACAGACATAATTATCGTTCTTTAGCTCATATCCATCTTATATACAGTAATCTATTTGACAGCTACACAACCATATCTATATATATATATATGTTATATGTAAACATTATTATGGCATTATATATATATCTATATCTAAGTATCAGCTTATAAATTAAAACATTTCAATATATTTTAGGATCTCACCTATATATCTTCTAATATATAAAGTTGTAATCTCTGTTTGTTTGGATTCCAGATCATAACTCAGGAACCCCTTGACTGATTTGCATCAAATTTTTATTGCGGACCTTCGGTATAGACCCACGGGAATGTTCTTGTTTGGTTTAAAAATTCGAAATGGAGTCAGTTGACTTTAATAGAGAAAGGTTGGTTTGCAGGCAACGTTTAAGTACGTTTAAACTGATCGAGACATTTTTTTGTGAGAACTATAACATTCAACTTTCCTCACAGGCAGCCGTAGGACATTTGAATTTCCCACCCGGGTCAACCTTTCCGGTCCAAGTTTGTACTGTATCGCCCGGACGTTGGGTAAAAAAAGCAGACAATCAATAAGAGTAGCCGGTGCAACAAGGTTGACGCGGTCAGACTTTAGGTTTAATTTACTTTTACTAGAGGGTCAGGGGTGCGTGTTCTGTGCTTTAACAATAATTCTAAATATCGTTTTTGTTGGTCAGAAATTTTAAAAACATTCAAAGATTAAAAACATGAGAAAAAAAACAAAAATGCAAATCTGTTTCAGATCTCTTGATCAAAGGAACTGAGTTCCTGCCACAAACTAAGCATTTTTCTTCCCAATATCTTTGCAACCCAATGTCGTATAATGTTTGAAACTATGAACTCTGTTAGATCAAATAGTTAAAGTTAAAACTATTATAGGCAAACGTACCATCCTGTTGCAATGATCTAGAAGTTAGACAATTTTAAAATAACATTAAATTAAATATTTCTAAATAAAATAAACAAAATGTGTAACTAAGCTTTAAAAGAGAACAGGTGTTTAATGTGAAAAATGATTATTTCTAAAGTGTTTGAAATATTTTCAAAAGAATTTTCATTAAATCCTCTAGACTCATTGAGACTCAATGAAACTGAAAAGGAAAATTTTCGACAAAAATATTTTCAAAGAAAATGAAAATTTTGGATTTTTATTATTTCTTAAAATTGAAAGATATTGACGTCTTTCAAAACATTTTAAACCGAAGAACCCAAATTATAATTTGGCCTGTCTAGCCTCCATGACAGCTGATAGATGGCAGGTAAGCTTTCAAGGTTCCAAAGGTTTAAAAAGGTTTATTGACAAAAAAAACAAAACAATTATTGATACAAAAACTCGAATTCATAATTTGTAAATAATTTATATTTAAAGAATTAAACTTTTGCTCAAGCTCCTCAAACTCTAATTTTCTTATAACTGAATACTTTGTAAACCTTATAGACCTTGCTGATAGATCAAGGAACCAGATCAAAGTTTAACACTGCACCAGATTCCGCATTTAAAGAATTTAAACCGCTATGCTGAACCGCCAAAAACCGTTTTTTTAGCACTGGCTAAAATCTCGAAAACTGAATACAATTTCAAAAGGGGAACCAACCATGTTATTAATCTTTTTAATTAATTTAATATTCTTCTTTGATATCCCGTGATGTTCATACCTTGGAGGGACAACCTTAACTGAGGAATCACGCACTGATTTTCAAATTTAAAAGTGTCCACATAGGATATCAAGATGGAGTTACAATATCCACACAAAAATTCCGATCTCAGGTTGCAAAGATATATTAGAGGTGGGTGGTGAGTTTTCAGTTTACCGTTTAGTTGGTCGTTGCAGAAGTTTGTCAAGTGTAAAGCATATTTTGATCAGATCTTTTCCGCTGGCTGAAACCCAATAGAGTATATCCACACTAAACTAAAGTTTATTTAGTTCTGGTTCAAAACATATATAAAACATAACCTTTCGATCAAATTCGATTAAAGATGTTTAAAAAGAACTCTCCTTACTGAGCATTATGATACTTTTTCTTTAAATTCTTGATATCGGATGAAGATTCTGAAACGGCAAAATCTAAAAACTGGTATTTTTGTATCTTAGTTTGGTGTGAAGCAGATACGCACAGCAGGGGAGTAAACTGCTTTCTTTTCTTCTTAATCAAACCTTTTCTTTACCAAATAGAGAGAGTTTAAACATATTTTATTGTACTTATGATACAATACAGGGTTACCCACAAAGGATGATTTTATGTTGCAATGTAAAATTTTGCAGACATACATCCTATATATATATATATATTTTGTTGTAAATGATGAATAATGAAAGAAAAATAAATAAATGAATCATAAGCTCCAGCAGACCATGAATCTGAGAGAAAACACAATATCTGTACAGTGAAAAGTTGTCTTTAATGTCAAATCTCTTGTGGCCAGGTTCAGATCAGAGGCGTACTCAGGGAAGGGGGGGGCTATTGTGGATCAGTGAAATACAAGGTTTCCAAAGGTGTTATGGCCCCGCTAAGCCTCCCATTTTGAAAGAAAAAATGTTAAGCCCGCCCTTGGACAAACTCTTAAGAGTACGCCCCTGGTCGGGGTATACCCTCTTTATTTCTTATACAATTCTGTCTCAACGTCTGAACGAAGAAGCTGACTGAAATGTGTGCATGTGCAACCTCGAAGAACACAATCAGATTTTTATAGAATTTTTTTATACTGAGCACCGCCGTGGCTAGGACAAAGAACTTCCAGAGGGCCGAGTGCTGCAGCCAACTGAAAGTATTTAGACCCCACTTTCGTATATCATTACTCTCTATCATTAAACATATTTTCCCCTTCAGTTCCCCCCTCCCTTCCCCAAAAATAACATTCTCCCCCCCCTGACATTGTGTAAATCCTTTGTATAACTAAACTACTGAAAGCCCGTATGAAAGCTTGAAAATAAACTGCTAACCCCTCCCCCCCCCCCGGGCCCGAGTTCCCTAGCTGTTTAAATAAGAAGTTTAAGAAAACAAATATGGATAAACTTTCCCAAAAATGATTTAAATCGAAGATAGAGAAATTTATCAATTTCCGTCTTTGTTTCTGTTCTTTGTTTTTTGTTTTTCTTTTGAAATGAAATGTAGATTAAGAATTCAGTATGCATATCTTGGGAATATATCTCTACAGTTACATATTGAACCACAGTAACCCATTCATTCTTTTCAAACAGTTACTTATATGTTTTTACCAACAGATAACTTTCTACAACTAGATAAATAGCTCTCTAAAGTATTTTTTTCTAGATAAAATCGCGTAGTGAACAATAGCTTATGCGTGTTTTTAAAGATTAATTGACCACTAAACTTGATAGCTCACTCATATAGTATCACAAAATATAAAAAAGGTAACTAACTTACAGATGATGATTTGTTAACGTACTAGAAGACACAGATATACATTAACTAATAAATAAAAATGCATAAACTTTAATATAAGGTGCGTAAACTTTAATGTAAATTTATGCGTCAACTTTTAGATAAACAGCTTCAGCTTTCAATGCGTAAACTAAAAGAAAAAAATGCGTAAATTAACTAGAAGAAACAGATGCGTAAGCTTTAAGATATATTTACGTAAACTTTCAGAAATTCAGATATAGACAAGTAAACTTGTGGGACGTCAATTCCGTAGATACGTCAGCGTATCTTAAAAAATATTTTAAAGTAGAATATATGCAGAAGGATTCACTTTTTTGCCATTTGTTACGACTTGCTAATGCATGCACATCGAATCATAACCTAAATATATATACTAAAATATATAATGCGTAATTCTAACAATAAAGTGAAAGAAAAATAACTTGGTGGTTTGGGTTCGAAAGTGAAGGTTCTTTAACTATTAAACTTGCATTTTTTGGACTTTTTTTGAGAAGCTGTGTAGTAGATGTCTTATCATTAGTAATTTAGTCATGAGTTGAAACCAAATTTCCAAATCATTCAAATGATTATACATTCAGCGAGTGAGGAAATTATTTATTTCAATATGCAAATGAATTTTAACAAATATAAAATGAATATACCTCCAGCATATGCTCTAGGTTTCCAATCTTAAGAATTATTCAAAACACTTTTTTAACAAAATTAATTATTTTTTGTACCATTTGGATTACTATAAGATTAGGTTGTCTCTCGCACTCATTTGATTAAAGAAATAAAGGTTATAAGAAAAACCTTTTTTATTTTCATTTACATTTTCTTTAATATTTATAGAGAACTTATTGTCGACTTGGTTCTTTCATTTAATTACTAGGAATTTTTTGATTTGTTATTGGTAATTTTTTTTAAATATACCCCCCCCCCCTTAAAATGTTAGGTAGGGTTTTATTGGCTGAACAATGGCACACGATTTGAAAGGGTCAATGAAAGGAATTGAGTCTGAGCCACAAAATCAAATTTTAAAATCCCTATTTCTTTGAAACCTGTGGAGTAAACCTTTGATATTTCAAACTTAGAATATCTATCCTATCTAAATTCATAGCTTGAAATATCTAAGGTCTATGAAATTGGGTTGCAAAGATATATGAATTATAAAATCAAAGTTTGTGGCAAAAACTCAATTTCTTTTGGGTAAAAAATATCAAAAAGAGTGGACAAAATTAAGTTTTCATTAATCAGTTATAACATATTACAAATACAAAAATCAAAGTTGTAATTTGACTTCCGTTGGTACGTTTTTGGATCGTTTAATGCCTATATCTTCAGTTGGTACTTTTTGGATTGTTTTATGCCTAAATCTTCTTTCAGGATTAACATTTGTGTTAGCAAGTGTAAGAAAAGCAGGATAAAGCAATTGTATGCAAAGTTTAATTAAACAAAATTTTGAAATCATGGAAGATTTATTATTTTTTGCTTAAAAACAATCCAAAAAATAAAAAAAATAGCTATTTCTAAGTAATTAAAAAATTCTAATGAGTTATTTATAGAAAAAATGGGGGGTAAATACGACTGTAAAACTAAAAATTATTTTAATTTAATATCACCCCTCCTCCCCCCCCCAACTCAATAAGAATTAACAGATTAACAACTACATAAAAAAAACTAGACACCGCCATTTTGCAGCTATATATTGCGTGAACAAGCTAGTTTTATATACTTAAATAGGTTGTATATATTGTACAGCTCCTAGTCAGATATAATCCTAGATAGCCTAAATTCAACCTCAACTTGGCTCATTAACATCTTTAGATATTTTCAAACCACTCCTTTACAACCACAGAAAATGGAATAAGATAGAAATGAATTAACTTTAATAACCGCCATTTTGTTTATACTGAGAGGGCACTGATGTTATGCAACCTTAAAGGGACTGTAAGCGTAATTTCAAGTGACCCTCAATGCAAAGATAGCAACGCCCGATTTACAAAGGTACCCCTGAAAGATCTGATCAAGTTATCAGATCCAGATTTCAAGGTTACTGTTGTAAATAGGGCATTGCCAACCTTGCATGGATATGGAGGGTCACTTAAAATTACGTTTATAGTCCCTTAAAGAGAAAAATTGTATATATTTGCATTGCTAAATACGTTGAACACGTCAAATCAAAGTAAAAATTGTTTAACGTTAGTTAATTAGGGATCTCACATGTTTTCAATCATAACTCATCTTAATTGAAAACTATTGAGTGGAACAAAACAGTTTTGAATATCTGATTGCAATAAAAAACCTAGTTTCTCATACGTATAATCAAATCTAGTGGAGCTACGAGGTCACAAAGACGTACCAGTAAAGTTGTACAAATCTAACCTACAGCCCCCAGGACTGCAATTATTTCCTCTCTATGATATCTCTTACATGTGTACGTTTACACCAGATTTTCTTACAATTAGTTTATCTAAATTTGGTAATATCCTGACTTTTATTTTTGCAAATTTGCATATTCTTAAATAACCTTATTTTAAATTTTGCAACTCAATTAATTTCAAACTGTTTTTATACTTGAAACCATAATTTTGGTTAACGATACAAGATAACTTTCCCAATCAACAATATGATAAATTTACCAGATTGTTATCGTTATCGTTACAAACAAGCAAATAACGTTGAACTCTACGGAACAATGTAGGATATTTCATTTTACGCTATCTTCGATATCAACGATACCTACATCTAAATTATTTTTTCTGTTTTAAAATTTCAAATGTATTTTCTCTATCTTGCAGCAAAGCACAGCAGCATTTAACTGCTAAAATTAAGGTCCACTTAAAATTTCGTTACTAGTCCCTTTAAGAATAAAATTCAACGAAACACTTATTTTTATCTCTAAATACATAACATAGAATTGTATAATGGTTGATATCTGTATAAGTACAATGCAATGCATTGAAATATGTAATCTTGAATCTTGATAACTCTTAGAGTTGTGAGTACTGAGTAGAGCTAGAAGCATTATAATATATATTTATATATTTATAC
Organism: Eurytemora carolleeae; assembly: GCF_000591075.1. Lineage (NCBI taxonomy): Eukaryota > Metazoa > Arthropoda > Copepoda > Calanoida > Temoridae > Eurytemora > Eurytemora carolleeae. The sequence goes on along the minus strand of NW_019396550.1, from coordinate 12,098 downwards.
ATGCATCCTCTAGATATATTTAGATATGGAAGATATATTTGTAGATGAATTGATAATAATTTAGTCTTGATTGGTTCTTAATCATCTTTCAGCCACAGTCATCCATTTCGTGGATTTACACCAATTATATATTTTCATAAACCTTATTATTTTATAATAAAAAATCTTCTTCTGAAAACTTTCTCGATCAATGATGTCTAAATTAGTAAAAAAAAAGTTCAATTAAACATACCAGCATATGTTTCCATGTAATAAAGATAAGGATTCGTAATTAAAAGAATTGTTTCAAATTAATGTTCTAAATTGTTTCCACGGTTTGATTTTTTCAGCTGTATATAGACGGATTCGATAAAACTTTTATCCGATCTTTGAATCAAGTTCTTATTTCAATATTACAGACATAATTATCTTTCTTTAGCTCATATCCATCTTATATACAGTAATCTATTTGACAGCTACACAACCATATCTATATATATATCTATGTTATATGTAAACATTATTATGGCATTATATATATATCTATATCTAAGTATCAGCTTATTAATTAAAACATTTCAATATATTTCAGGATCTCACCTATATATCTTCTAATATATAAAGTTGTAATCTCTGTTTGTTTGGATTCCAGATCATAACTCAGGAACCCCTTGACTGATTTGCATTAACGTTGAACTCGACGGAACAATGTAGGATATATCATTACATCTTTGATCAACGATACCTACATCTTAATTATTGGAAGAGGATTGTCTAGAAGTATTTAGTTTTTATGTGGTCTATAATTGTATTCATGGTGCCAAAGATTTGTAATTCGATTCTTATTATTAAAGAGACTACAGCGACGTAATTTTTTACATTTTTATGTGCAAGAATGAGGGGGATATTCATGTTTTTCTGTTTTAAAATTTCAAATGTATTTTCTCTATCTTGCAGCAAAGTACAGCAGCATTTAACTCCTAAAATGAAGGTCCACTTAAAATTACGTTACTAGTCCCTTTAAGAATAAAATTTAACGAAACACTTATTTTTATCTCTAAATACATAACATAGAATTGTATAATGGTTGATATCTGTATAAGTACAATGCAATGCATTGAAATATGTAATAAAATAAAAGATAGAAGAGAAAAGGAAATGAAAGATAGAAAAGGAAAGGAAATAAAAGATAGAAGAGAGAAGGAAATGAAAGATAGAAAAGGAAAGGAAATAAAATATAGAAGAGAGAAGGAAATGAAAGATAGAGAAGGAAAGGAAATAAAAGATAGAAGAGAGAAGGAAATGAAGGAAAGGAAATGTAAGATAGAAGAGAGAAGGAAATGAAAGATAGGAGAAAGAAAAAATTAAAGATAGAAGAGGGAAGGAAATGAAGGAGAGGAAATTTAAGATAGAAGAGAGAAGGAAATAAAAGATAGGAGAGGGAAGGAAATAAAAGCAAGAAAATGAAAGATAGGAGAGCTGGAAGGAAATGAAGAAAAGGAAATGAAAGATTGGAGAGGGAAGGAAATAAAAGCAAGAAAATGAAAGATAGAAAAGGAAAGGAAATTAAAGTTATATTGCAAGAGTAAGGGAAATGACAAGTTCTATCTAAATAATTAGTATTCTGTATGAAACCAGCTCCATCTATTGAGCTCAATCTAAAGAGAACTCAATAAACCAGATAACAGGCTAAGTGCAGTGTACACGGTATATCAGTCCTGTTCAACCAAACACAGAATTTTAAAGGGGGTCCCAGTAGTTACGTGTTATATATCATGTTTTAGTTGATAAATATCGGAATTTTCAACCAGTTTAAGTATTATGTTTTAGTTGATAAATATCGGAATTTTCAACCAGTTTGAGTATTATGTTTATGAGTTATGTAAAACAACAAAGATCCCGTTTATTTTTACTCACTTCGTATATTTTTAATCATTAAAAAAGAAAGATTGATGTGTGCAGGCGTCTTCTAACATATGCTTAAAATAATCCCATTTATATTTCACCAGTTGCTGGAAGGAAAAAAACTGGGGGGAAAATCAGAATTTTCATTAATTTATCTGACGTTTTGAACAATGTTTTTTTTAAACTTGGGAAATAATATAAATGACCCTTTTCAATTGTTGAACACAATGAACAATAACTATTTATTTTGAACGTGCGAACAGATAAATAAAAAGCTTTGGAATATGAATCTTATGTGCATTTAATGATGTTACAAAACTAACAGTTTTAACAATAGGTTGAAAATCAACTTGTTAAGCGAAAGGGTCTGTGCAAAATGTATATTGTACATGTACACTGTACAGTGCACATTTGTATATTTCATGTAATTAGACTAATAAAATAAAAGATAATTTGAGTCTAATTGTCGTCTTCCTATTCCACAGTTTTATGAGTCCCATCTGACTGGAAACTAAAGTAAATTGCGTGTTGAATCTTTTATATTTGTAATCACAGCTTCTCTTGTTTAAGAGCTGATGACAAGAATCAAAATGTTTTGAAGCCAGATAAATTTGCTTTTTTCACACTTCAGTGTAAAGCCAAAACTAGAGGAACTACAAGGCCACAAAGTCATACCAGTCTCCTTCCGTCTAGTTTGCAAGATCTTGCTGTGTATAATTTCTACTAATTAGTTGTCAAATACTTGTTTGTATAATTAGTGAATATTATCTATAATTACTTATAATTACCTGATATCATGGAGGACGGTGTGGACACAATCTTAAGGGATTTAAAATACCCCCCCCCCCCCTAAAACCATTGCATTATGGGGGGGGGGGGGTGTAGAAATATTCTCTGAAACCTGGAAAGTGAATCTAAAGTTATATTAAAGTGTTTACAAATTTGTATTTTTGAAATTTTACCAGAGTGAAAAATCAGAAATAAACACAATGATGTAACCTTAGAATAATAATATCAGGAAATTTTCAAACTCATTTCTACAGATTTGGCTACAAAGGATCTTACGTTTTGGGAGGAATTTATGCGAAATTTTTGGTACGACTTTGTGAGCTCGTATAGCTCTTTTATTTTTGGTTATACACAACGAATAAGACACAAATGTATTAATTATTAAATTCAAACCTTTTTTGTTCTCCTGTATAGCTCTCCAAAAAGCTAGGGTTGTTTGTTTTTTATTCAATTTTAATTTCTGATACCTCTCAAGTGTACTACAAAATAATTATATATTTCACAAAAGTCCTAATTTATCATACCGAGAATTTATCATCCCTTAGATATATTTGAGAAACTTTTTACAGGTTCTTTGTACTTAAATGCATGTATTTATAGAATACGTAGATAATTCTGTTTTTTTTTCGATACAAATACATATTAATAGATGAAAAATATAGAAATTAGATAAACAGATAGATACAGATATAACAATAACCAGATAGATAAATGTATATATATAGAAATAGACAGCTAGATAAACAATTAGACAGATAAACAGATAGATACATGGACAAATACATAAATAGATAAACAGATAGATACATGGACAAATACATAAATAGATAAACAGATAGATACATGGACAAATACATAAATAGATAAACATATAGATACATGGACAATTACATAAATAGATAAACAGATAGATACATGGACAAATACATAAATAGATAAACAGATAGATACATGGACAAATACATAAATAGATAAACAGATAGATTCATAGACAAATACATAAACAGATAAACAGATATATACATGGACAAAAATATAAATAGATTAACAGATAGATACATGGACAAATACATAAATAGATAAACAGATAGATACATGGACAAATACATAAATAGATTAACATATAGATTCATAGACAAATACATAAACAGATAAACAGATATATACACGCACAAATACATGTTAAATAGATAAACATATAGATTCATGGACAAATACATAAATAGATAAACAGATAGATACATGAAAAAACATAAATAGATAAACATATAGATACATGGACAAATACATAAATAGATAAACAGATAGATACATGAAAAAACATAAATAGATAAACATATAGATACATGGACAAATACACAAATAGATTAACAGATAGATACATGGACAAATACATAAATAGATAAATAGATAGATACACGTATATAGATATAGTTAGATAAACAGCTAGCTAGCTGATAGATAGATAAACAGGAAACAGAGTGAAATTCAAGTGTATCTCCTCATTGCGGTGAATTGAAGTCACATTCCTAAGAACAGGGGCGGGTAGGGGCGGGGCAGGGATCAATGTTATGAGAAGAAGGGGGTGGGGAAGGAATAGGTAGGGAAAGGGGTATGGAAGGGGGAAGGAAGGAAAATGAGGAGAAGGAATGTATGTGTGTGGGTGGGTAATTACTGAGGTTAATTATCACAAGGGGAATAATTAGATTTTAAAGGGGGAAGAAGCTAAACATTATTTAGATTAATTATTTCTCAGATTTAAAGATAATTTTTATTATTTAATAATAATTTCTGGATCTATCTAAATATTAGCTGCCTAAAGTATGAATATATTTACGGAAGTTGGCCTGAATTCGTTGATTGCATTCAAACCAATTCATGCATCTACCATTTAAACTTTCAATCCTGTAATTGTAACTTAAATAATCAAATCAAGAGCATAAAATTACATAACCCATAAAATAAAAAAAACTGTCATAATTTCATGACCAATTTTTAACTTAAATATTCTCTTAAAACAAAACAAAATAAAAATTGACATCGGAAATAAGTAAACATTAAAATTTACAATTCATTTTATCTATCTATCTATCTATCTATCTATCTATCTATCTATCTATCTATCTATCTATCTATCTATCTATCTATCTATCTATCTATCCATCCATCTACAGTTGTCTATCTATCTAGTTAACGTATTAATTATATTGGGCGTATGGGGGACAAAAACAAACAAAATCAAATCATCTACCTGTTTTTTGTTTGTCTTTTACAGTAATTAATTTCTTCGTGCAATTATTTATTTTGCATTCATTCATTCACGCTTCAAATTCTTGTTCAAGAATGTTTTTATTTTATTTTTCCTTCATGAGGAAATTTATTGTTTTTCTTGTTTTCTTTTCTCTGCTTTCATAATTTCTTATTTAACTTTCTATTAAACTTTTTGATTATATTATTTAATTTCTAATTTATCCTTTCATTTATTCTTTTCTTAAAATTGTTATTTTACAAAATACATTTAACATTCATGACTTCCAGGAGAGAAAAGTTTGTGCACTTACATTGTTTTGAAGTAGCATTGAGCAATGAGCACAATTGCAGCCACCCCTCCCTTCTTCCAGGACCCTTCCCGCCCCTTTATTTGATTTTTAACCTTTTTAATTTTAAGTATTGCTCCGAGCTTTTTCCTTCTTTATACATTATACTACATAAAACTACATCAGATTTTCCTACTTTTATTTTCCTGATTTTATTTTCCTAATTTATTTTCCTGATTTTATTTTCCTCATTTTATTTTCCTGATTTTATTTTCCTCATTTTATTTTCCTGATTTTATATTCCTCATTTTATTTTCCTGATTTTATTTTCTTGATTTTATTTTCCTCATTTTATTTACCTAATTTTATTTTCCTGATTTTATTTGCCTGATTTTTTTCCCTAATTTTATTTTCCTGATTTTTTTTCCTGATTCTATTTTCGTGATTTTATTTTCCTCATTTTATTTTCGTGATTCTATTTTCCTAATTTTATTTTCTTGATTTTATTTTCCTGATTTTATTTCCTCATTTTATTTTCCTGATTTTTTTTCCTGGTTTTATTTTCCTTATTTTATTTTCCTGATTTTAATTTCCTGATTTAATTTCCTGATTTTATTTTCCTGATTTTATTTTCCTGATTTTATTTCCTGATTTTATTTTCCTGATTTTATTTTCCTGATTTTATTTTCCTGATTTTATTTCCTGATTTTATTTTCCTGATTTTATTTTCCTGATTTTATTTTTCTGATTTTATTTTCCTGATTTTATTTTTCTGATTTTATTTTCGTACATTTTACGTTACGTTACACTATCGTTGACATCTCTACTATCCACATTGTAAACAAACTTATTTTATAATTTTAAAAAGTTATAAAGTCAAGTGTTGACAAACTCTCAAGTTTAAAACAATGTCAATGCCTAAAACCAAAACGTTATATACAACTTTTGTAACCGCAAATTTGTAAACAAACTCTTAATGTTAAAAACAATGACAAAAAACCTTGATGGTCCTATAGTGTGACCGCAAATATTACAAATGTCATGAGATACATGGTGCGACCAAAATATCCATATATGTAGAAATCAATATTATTAAATCACGCTATTCTTGATAATCCTTCCAACTATTAACAAGGGACTGTGAATATGATTTTAGTGCAGGCTAATATTATTGAACCTTCTAACATTTTGTTTATAATAACAAACTACCAAAGCAAAGTATATTTATAAATGACTCAGATTTTATTTATAATTTGTACATTCCGAAGTGCATTTGTGAAAATTTGCCTTTCTCCGAAAAAAAAGAGATTGATATATTGAGATTTTTAAACGTCGATTTTTTCAGAAAAACCAAGGAATGAAGATAACTGAATTTTAAAAAGTCTTTCTCATTAATGAAACATGGATAAATGTTTATAAGTTACAGTTAATTGCTCGCCGGAAAACTTATAATTACGTCTACAGTCCCTTAAAGGGACTGACCGGCTGTGTATGGTAGTTGAACTGAGTATGCAGTGTTGTGGAAAACTTCTTTCTGATTCATTTGAGTCATATTAAACTTTTTAACTATCTGTAAATCCTGAGTTTGAGCGCAAATTCGATGTTCAAAACTCCTACTTTGGGGGTGGATACGTTTTCAGAATTAGTTTTTTTTTAATTTTTAAATAACGACAATGAAAAATGAAGTAAAAATTATACAGTAATCTAATTAGATGTTTAGGAACATATTTCTCAAAAGAAATTTGGCAATAAATCAATGCTAAAATCGATTATTTCGTTTTCAATATTATATTGAATTTCTTATTTTCTTTGAATTCATTCGCAGATTTCTTTAAATTTTTCAATTGTCGTCTTTTTAAAAATAATTCTAGAAAATCTGCGAAAGTCTTTGTGAATAATGAGAAACTAGAAGAATGAGAAAATAGAAACCAATAATTGAACAAGATTACCTATTTTCGATGATAAGATTAATTTTTATTTTCTCAAAATGTTCCTGTACATGACGTCTGTAGTTTATTGTAGAACTTTACAGATCTTAAAAAAGTTTAATATGTCTCAAATGAATCCGAAAGAAGTTTTCCACAACACTGCATTCTCAGTTCAACTACCTTACATAGCCGGTCACTCCCTTTAACGTGTTAATTGTGGTTTCTGATCAACCCTGTATAATACAGGGTGTCCCAAAAAACATGGGAATTCAGTGACGAATTCGATATCGTCTTTATGAAAAATTCTTTGATTTAGTACAGTGATACCTACTGAGAAAGCTGTAATCTGTAAGAGTTTCGTCTGCATGTTTACATTTTGTTTGTTTATGTTTTGACTGCAACCGGCTGTACTTAGTAAAACAAGAAAATTACAGTATACAAACAGAGTAAACTTGTCCGTATTCACTGTTCATCTTGCTGAGATTTAAACAAAAGATGTCGGTAACGAATTCAACTAAATAGAGTTCTTAATGAACACCAGGAACGGGACGGAATGTCATAAAACTTTAAAATCCTGAAAATCAAAAGAATATTTAAAATAGTGATTTTTTTAAAAATTGAACTATGCTTAGCGGACTTTTATTCAGGATTTGGTCATGGATTAATCTATCTATCCATCTACATTTGTCTATCTATCTATCTATCTAGCTATCTATCTATCTATCTATCTATCTATCTATCTATCTATCTATCTATCTATCTATCTATCTATCTATCTATCTATCTATCTATCTATCTATCTATCTATCTATCTATCCATCCATCTACATTTGTCTATCTATCTAGTTAACGTATTAATTATATTGGGCGTATGCTGAATAAGCCCTGGTTTAGCTGACTAGCCTACTGGACTAGTTTTATCAATATATTCTGCTAAAATATAAAACATACAATGTTCAGCGCAGATTTTAAAGTAGTCATAATATTGATGTAAAGAAATATAAAATTAATTAACAGAAATGTAGGGGGGCGTGTGGGGGGGGTGATTCAAGTTTTTTAATTAAAGATCATTATCAATACAAATCCATCAGATAAACGCCAGATTCAACTAAAATTCTATTTTTCAAAATGAATTAAAAATGTAATTTTGAATCTAAAATATGACAGGATTTAAGCTTTTCTGTACTGTTCAGTCAACTTTAAATCATATTCAAATCTATCCGACGATGATGTAATTTGTAGAAAATGCATCAGTAAAATTAAACAAACGATCCAACTTATGCACTTCTGAGACTTAAACTTTTGATAGGGATGGCCAGGGGCGGATACAGGATTTAAGTGAGGGGGGATTAATTTCGGAACAACAAATTCAGATTTAGGGAGCAAAAGACGCGCCTCTGGCCGACTTTTTTTTTACTTTCATGTTTTTCAATAAGTTTTCTTTTCCTTAAGTGGTATTTAGAAGCTATTCTGAAATCTCAGGGGGGCGTACGTCCCCCCCTTAATCTGTGAAGGGGGCGCGAAGGTCCAGGGGGAGGGGAACCGATTGAGCGTGTGTTAAGCAATTATTTAAAATACAAAAGTTTTGATCCCAAGTGTAGGAGTAGGTGGAAGTTGGAAAAAGGAGATAAAATAAGTTGTTGTGTCTTCTATCTGCCTTTTCTCTCCNAGACACTTTCTGGGCCGAGCGCTGCGGCTAGGACAGGCTAGAGGGCCGAGCGCTGCGGCCATGGGTTAGGTTAAGTGTTGACACTTTCTGGGCCGAGCGCTGCGGCTAGATTAAATATAAATTGTGAAACATTTTTTTAAATTTGATATTATGGAGTTTGTATTTCAGAATTTTTTATTTTCAGGAGTTTGTCTCGTCAGGAGTTTGTCTCGTCAGGAGTTTGTCTTTCAGGAGTTTGTCTTTTCAGGAGTTTGTCTTTTCAGGAGTTTGTCTTTCCGGAGTTTGTCTTTCAGGAGTTTGTCTTTCAGGAGTTTGTCACGGCGCCACTATCAAGATAATTTGATGAATATAAAGGGACTATCGAGTTAATTTGATGAATATAAAGGAACAATCAAGATAATTTGATGAATATAAAGGGACTATCGAGATAATTTGATGAATATAAAGGGACTACAGAGATAATTTGATGAATATAAATGGACTATCAAGATAATTTTATGAATATAAAGGGACTACAGAGATAATTTGATGAATATAAAGGGACTACAGAGATAATTTGATGAAAATAAAAGGACTATCGAGTTAATTTGATGAATATAAAGGGACTATCGAGTTAATTTGATTAATATAAAGGGACTATCAAGATAATTTGATGAATATAAAGGGATTACAGAGATAATTTGATGAATATAAAGGAACGATCAAGATAATTTGATGAATATAAAGGGACTATCAAGATAATTTGATGAATATAAAGGGACTATCGAGATAATTTGATGGATATAAAGGGACTATAGAGATAATTTGATGAATATAAAGGGACTACAGAGATAATTTGAATTTTACTCTTTAAATTGAGGGTTAAATCCAATTATGTCTGATAAAGTACATTTCATTTTTTTGCGTGATATTATTTAAGATTTAAATGTTTTTATTCAGTAAAGATTTGATGTATATTATACTGATTTAGTAAAGTACTGTATCTACATAGTACATATATATTATAGTTATGTTTTGGGGTTTATAAGCATCTTTACTATTATTTTCAATTTTTGTTCAGGTTTTTATATTTTCAATGTCGTTAATTGTTAAACAAATTTTCGTTTTGGAATTCCAGTGTAAAACTTGACAACACTGTACTTGTATCAATGCCTTATCAAATTTATTTTCAACACTGTACTTGTATCAATGCTTTATGAAATTTATTTTTATGAATAAATTATGCTTAAAAATAATACAGTGTTAATCAATAGCAATATTTGTCTGTAGGCTCTTAATGATAATACAGTGTGAATCAATAGCAATATTTGTCTGTAGGCTCTTAATGATAATACAGTGTTAATCAATAGCAATATTTGTCTGTAGGCTCTTAATGATATTACAGTGTTAATCAATAGCAATATTTGTCTGTAGGCTCTTAATGATATTACAGTGTTAATCAATAGCAATATTTGTCTGTAGGCTCGTTTTTAATAAGACAATCTTTCATGGAATACAGAGATTAATTCGAAAATTCGAAAGTTCGAAAATTCGAAAATTCGAAAATTCGAAAATTAGAAAATTAGAAATTACAAAGCCGGCATTTCTTATATCAAAATTAAAAGAAGGATTGAAAACGACAATTGGTTCACTTAAGAGAGTCTATCCACTAGAGAAGTCAACGTTTTGATTTTTCTAGATTTTAGCTTTCGTTACGATATTGTTCATTAAAAGTATTAACGTTTGAAACGTTACGTTGCACATTATGAAATTTTTTGGCATATAGTAACGTTACGTAATGAATTTTCTGCACTTGAATACCTTATACAACGTTAAGCTTTAGTAAATGTTGTGGAAAAACAGTAAGATCCGTTACGCTTTTGCATTTCCCGTTTTAAAAAACTTTCCCAACGTTGCGTTAAAGCTTATGTAATGAAATCACAATTTTTTAACGTTCTACTTTCATGCAAGGTAAATATTTACAGAAACCTTACGTTACACTTTCACTTGGTTTAAGATCTAAAAGATGACAAACGGTTTGCTTTAATAAAACGTCATTGGGGCATAGTTCTGTACATTACAATGCATTTCAGTGCAAAGAATATTTTTTGTTAACGTTACGTTTTATCTTAACTTTTCCAATATAAACTCTTTTAATTACA
>NW_019396550.1:0-964 GCF_000591075.1 Eurytemora carolleeae | reverse complement strand
TATAATATGGGGTCAAATGAGGTAAAAACCATGTATGCTAATATTGAACCTTGCACCTCTAACATAGTGTTCAAAGCAGATTAAAGATGAGAGATGGGAACCTTTGTAATATGCCTAATCTCTGCTTTGGCTTGTCTATTTGTCAAAACGGCTGAACTGATCGGGCCAACTTTTTTTTGTGGCAACTCATCATGATATGGATATCCAGTTTTGGTGGTTTTCATAATTTTAAAAATTGCGTTCCCATTCAAACTCCAATTACTCTTAAATTAATAATCTCAGATCTGCTAATTAACATTTATTTTAGAAATAAATGTAATAATAAAAAAAAATATTAAAATTAACCTGATTTTTTTTGGTTTAACAACTTACAGTTCTAACTTCCTTTCCGAAGCCGTCAATTATTTTTAAATATCTAGCTATATCCTACACTTTTAATATTTTTAAATATCTACCTATATCCTACAATTTTATTATTTTTAAATTTCTAGCTATATCCTACACTTTTATTATTTTTAAATATCTAGCTATATCCTACACTTTTAATATTTTTAAATTTCTAGCTATATCCTACAATTTTATCATTTTTAAATTTCTAGCTATATCCTACAATTTTATTATTTTTAAATTTCTAGCTATATCCTACAATTTTATTTTTAAATTTCTAGCTATATCCTACAATTTTATCATTTTTAAATATCTAGCTATATCCTACACTTTCAAACGCTAATAAAACGACTTTTTTAAACTTCCAAAGTATACATTTAATTTGTTTCAAAAATGATCTGAGACTGAAAATGAATTTGAAACGGTCGTTCAGCGACGCCGCTCAAATTCATTAAATTCGGTCTCTGTTCAAAAGATTTTTTCAATGCGTAAAAATGAAATTGTCTCAATTTACAATAATTTGTTTTGATGTTGCATCAAACCTGGACCCCTGGTCCTCATTCTTTCTTTATCTTCT
>NW_019396549.1:190884-194620 GCF_000591075.1 Eurytemora carolleeae | reverse complement strand
GTGGGGGTGGGTTGAATGGGATGACTGGAGGTTTAGAAGAGATGGATGACTGGATGAGAGCTGAAGTATCTGTGGTTGGGTCGGATGAATGGTTTGAACCTATCCTTGAAGTGGGTTGTCTGGATAAAGATCCAGGTTCATTAGAACCAGAGGAAACCCGGTTTCTTAGATTGTTAATCTCATTCTAAACATTGATCAATAGATTGTAAACATTGAACAATAGATTCTAAACATTGATCAATAGATTCTAAACATTGATCAATAGATTGTTATCATTGATCAATATATTTTTAAACATTGATCAATATTTTTTTTATGTAGGATTTATATTTATTTCATAAATGTAGATCTAAGCATACTATTTGCACACGAAAAACTGTTTTGCATAAAAATGAAATTTGAGCTTTAGTTGCCTTAGAAGTGCATTCTTTAACATTCTACCGGCTATTAGTTTTTTTTCAAATAGATTCTAGTACAATAGCTGGCAACGTAGAATTTTTACACTTTTAGTAGAGCTGTATTCTGACGTCACAAGTGTCAATTATTAATAATAGTGCTAATTTTAGAATAAAGTGCTTTTCTTCCAGCAAAATAGGTGCAATTTTATGTGTTCTTTTTTCTGTTTTTACACTTTTTTTTATTAAATCTTGGAAAACATATCAACTAATGTGAGAAAATTTTGTTTTCCTTGTTATATTTGACACTTGTGACGTCGTATATAATTGGTCAATTTCTCTGTTGCCACCTATTGTACTTGATAATCTATTTGGGTTTTCTCATGTTTCCAAAATTTTCTTCTTTAATTATTTCCGACTTTACTGGGAAAGATCAAAGAATGCTACAAGCCGTGAGTGGCCCAGACATGACAGTGAGTGTCAGGTTTGGAACACTAAGCACTGTTTTGAACTTGTATCCCCTGCTTTTGTTTAAATTTTTACTTTGCTCACCTTCCAACTGATATCCCGTTGCAGAGGAAAACTTTGACGCTCCTGATCAGATTCACTTTCACTAAAAAAAGTGAAAAAATAAAAAAGTTTTATCTTTTAATATTTGAACAATATCACCGGAATATTTGAACAATATCACCGGAATAACTCATGGCTGTCGATAAAATGTGCGACCAATGGAAAAGATGATATTGGCAATATTTACAAAATTGTGGGTTTTCGGTTAGATTCATGATTAGCAGATGATATAATTTACTTTAAAATGTCAATTTGCGTCTATTTACGTCAACTTATTTATGTCAATTGTCGTCAACGGTCAATTTACGTCTTTATACGTCTATTTACGTCAATAAATTTACGTCTATTTACGTCAACTAATTTACATCGATTAATGTCGGTAATTTCCTAGTATACGATTTTTGGACNAGAAGCGATCAAAAGCGCTTTTTTATCGCATTAAGCCTATACCCCCTTTCATTTTTCGCGAACACTCCCTTTAATACAGTTCAAAATATTGAGCTTGAAATAGACAATAGTTGATCACGTTTCCGTAAGACCGTTATTTTGAGGACCTGGAATGTATGTCTGAAGGAGTAAACACTAAATTTTTTTCCGATCGATTGAATTAAAGATGGATCCCTACAGAAGACAATGGAACCAGATATGTCACAGAAATAGTTAAAAACTTTCAAACAAAAACCCAGATCTCTAGTCACCCCCACCCCCCCTCCCCCCGTGATAGACTTATTTGCAAGTAAGCTCTAAGGAATAAGGATACCTGACACTATTCTAGATGATATACTGCCTGTTCAAGCATTGTCTATTCATGCAATACAATGCAAACACCAGATATTTCAAAAATATACTTTTAAATTCTCAATTACATGAAAACTTGAACGGAAATACAGAATGGGGCCTAGAAAGGATAAAAATAGATTTAAAAAGATGAAACACAAAATGTCGAATAAAATGAAAAGGAAAACAACAGTTATACGATAATGTGCAAAAGAAAAGGTGGTGCGCGAAGGAAAAGGCGGATCGGAAAGAAAAAGGTGGTGCGGAAAGGAAAAGGTGGCGCGGACAGGAAAAGATGGCGCGGAAAGGAAAGGTGGTGCGGAAAGGAAAAGGTGTTGAGGAAAGGAAAAGGTAGTGCGGAAAGGAAAAGGATATCAAATGGAAAGTGAAGACGGAAAACTGTACTCATGGAAAGATAAATGAGAATAGACGAAAATAGAAAAGGGAACGGCCGAAAGGGAAAAAGGAAAATGGATTAAGCTGGAGTGGTGTCTAGACACTAGACACTAGACACTAGACACTAGACACTAGACACTAGACACTAGACACTAGACACTAGACACTAGACACTAGACACTAGACACTAACCTGAGTGTTAATGCAGAAATCTTCTTAGGTTCTGCTGAAGTTCTTCTATTGAAGGGAGGAGAGGACTTCATCCTGAATTAAAGATTATTTTCTAACCTTCACAAGTTTAAGCTTCAGCAGTTTTAAATAATTAATCATGACGTGTGCATATTCCCCATCCCCTCTTCCGCTTTTTCATTTCAAGTCACATTGTAACAGTGAGATATTGTCGTCCAGAAGCAAGGCAAATTTTGACAATTTCCATCTTTCATTTCGCTTGCATAAATCAGTTAGATACAAATTAGTAATATAAAAAAGGAATAACTCCATTATTGTTGCTCTCTCAGAAGAAGGATGTGAATAAGACATGTCGTTTTATATATGGAGGTTGACTTGAAACTACGTTTACAGTTCATTGAAAACATCCTTTTGTTGTTTATCCTTCTGTCCCCAGAGAGCTGAATAATATATCTTTAAAAGCCTCCAATAATCCCTAAGTACGACTCAAAAACAGTCTTTTCTTTTTACACCTATTTGTTGTAAATACCCTACTCCAGAACGGTTTCTCTAACACGTATCTATCCAGGTACAACTCAGATTCTCTTGACTATCAACATCAACACTTGGCTACAATCTCGTAAGTATCGATCCCAAATGAAAGGGGAGGATACTTAACCTATTTATCAAAACAGGGAACCACACAGATACAATCTCGTGATCTATCAACGTCACTACCACTGGGCGCGAACTCGTATTTAGATGAATAATAGGGATAGATATAAACGTAGTTAATCTAGTCACAATGCATGTTTTAATCATGTTACTTAGATTTATCTAGGTATGCTCAGGTTAACAATTATGGGGATTGCTACGATATTTGCAACATCCTTACATACCTATCTGACCACCTGAAGGAGGAGGTTGTATCAGTAGAAGGTGGTGGAGTACTCCTGCTTGAAGATGGAGTAGATGACAAAGGTGTGGAGGAGGAAGGTGAGGTCTGGGTGGATCCTTGAGGGAAAGATCTAAAACATTGAAATAAAAATGACATCTATAGAAGAGAAAAAGGGCAACCATAAACTTGTATTAAAATGTATTCATTGCACCTTTCTTGCTCTGTTAATTTTCGTTTCTCTATAACCCTCTTTGCATTGAAGCAGCCCCCCCCATTTGTACTTTTTATAGATGCATGTTTATTTGAACCCCCTTTAGTTGGATTACCATTTAGATCATATATGTATTATATATCCGCGTAAGGATAAGTATGTAAATACAATAATAGGCATGGAGTTTAATATAACAAATTGTTTGGGTTTAATGATATAATTTAACCTTGTATACAAATAAACCCATATAGTATACAGTATACATCTTAATAACTCAATGTGTATATAAACAAATGCCACAGGCTTTGGGGGCACTAGACA
>NW_019396549.1:176157-190787 GCF_000591075.1 Eurytemora carolleeae | reverse complement strand
CTGACCTTTCACTGTAAACTGACCTATCACTGTAAACTGACCTATTACTATAAACTGACCTATTACTATAAACTGACCTATTACTATAAACTGACCTATTACTATAAACTGACCTATTACTATAAACTGATCTATTACCGTAAACTTACATATTACTGTAAACTGACCTATTACTAAAAACTGATCTATTACTATAAGCTTACCTATTACTGTACACAAAACTATTACTATAAACTAACCTATTACTGTAAACTCCACTGGAGTTTGAGTCCAAACTTCGACTTTTCTCAGCACTGTTAGACTCTTTCCCAACGAGGTCTCTGCAAAAGTAAACTTTTGTGTCTTTTCTTCTCTTTCTTTACATAAATGTCTTTGAGCAAGTCAAATATTATTGTCTTTCCTGCAAGGTTTTCAACAAGTTTATTATTAGAATCTTTCCTGCAAGGTTTTAGACAAGTTTACTATTAGAATCTTTCCTGCAAGGTTTTAAACAAGTTTATTATTAGAATCTTTCCTGCAAGATTTGAAACAAGTTTATTATTAGAATCTTTTCCTGCAAGGTCTTTGAAAAGTTAAAATTAATTTAAAAGTGTCCGTTCAAGCTTTTTACCAAGTCAATAATTAGATTATTTCCTTGCAAGAACTCTAAAAAAGTGAGCTTTTAGAATCTTTCACTATCAGGTCTCTGAACAAGTCAACAATTAGAATATTTCCCTGTCAGGTCTGTAATAAGTCATATATTAGAATCTTGCCTTGCATGGTATTAAAAGAAGTCAATTATCCAAATCTGTCCCAGTTGTCAGTATGTAAGCTGAGTTGAATTTAATGTTATTATCCGAAGTTTAAAGGATTTTTGTAAAAATAAACATGTAAAATTAGAATGCATAAAGTGTTAAAACTGATTGATTTACAACCAACAATTATAAAACTATTTAACAATTTTCTTATATTTATATATTTATTAAGTTTAGACTTTAACTTAATGATAAAATTATAGGGATTATAGTTGTATAGTTAAGTGACTCCCTTCATTTAAAGAGGTTCATATCTGAGTCACAACAGTAACTTAAAAATGAATAATAATTTAGAACAAATCGTCATTTTTCTTGCTTGAAAAGTATTTACTTTTAACAACCTCCTATGTTGTTTTTGTAGCATAAATCTCCTAGTCATTTATATATAGAAACCACGATTGAAAATAATCGATTATTAAAGAGAAATATATGGATATCTCTTTCATACTTGGTACCGTAGTAAATCAGACAACTCTATAAAGGGAGGGTACTTTAAAATTATTCCTACAATCCCTTTAAACGTATAAAAATATATTTAATGAAATCTGTTTATCAAAATTTTTGTTTTGTGTTTATGACTCACCTTTCAATTCTGCTGGACATAAAGGATTCCCTGATTTTGGGCACAGAGCTCTCCCTGTATCTCTGGTTCGAGGAGTTGAAGGAGTTCTTCGAGAAGATGGAGTCCCTGTCCCTGTAGCTATTGGAGGGAGTGAAGTCCTTGTAAGTTGGTTTATACTGACGAATTAAATCTCTAGAGTCACTATCCCCACCTAAACATCAATCAATCAATCAATACATTAATTCAATAAATCAATCAATCAATCAAAAAATCAAATGATTAATACCTTGATAGACCTGTTTATTAAACAAACAAAAACGTATTCTAATAAATCGAAAATTAAATAAACAATAGAAAGATCCATTATTTGATAAATCAATTACATGATTAGATTATCACCAATTTAATAAATCAATAAATCATTCATCAGTTTATAGAGCTAACTGAAAAAGTGATTTGGTCAAATTTGTATTAAAAGTATGAATCAAATAGTCCTACTTAAGGATAAAATGATAAATCAGAAAAAACAATATATTACGAAAAATATTTGTTTCTTTCTTAATTTCATGAAAGATTCATTATGTTTATGTAATCTGCAGACTACAGCTGCCTCTGTAGAAAAATGGCATGTTTACATGATTGACGCCAAAACTTATATATACATAGCTAGGTTAACCTTGTAGATCTTTAATCCGGGACGCAATGCTCCCTGGTTTGGATGTTGGTAGAATAAACGGTTTTGAAGCTGACATTTTGGAAACACCATTCAGCTAAATGTCGAAATGATTATATCTGCAAAAGGGTTGATTGTTATAGTTTTTTTTCATGATTTTATTTAATTTAGAAATGTTAAATTGATCTTTTTGACGCTGGGGCGCCTGGCTCAATGCTGGTATAATTTATTTGATTTAAAACATTTTGTTTAATTTTTGTAAATTATTTTTATTAAATGACTGATTGATAAGTGTTCTGGGTGTATGGCGGCAGAACGGCGGGCCCAAGAAATCCGCGAATTTTAAACACGTGTTGTTTTTTAAAGTTCAAGAGCTGTTTTGCTGATATCTTAAGATATTCTATAAATCAATTTAATTGGTTTAATACGTCAACAGTAGTTTCTTTTTATAATTTGAATATACTTTCGAATATTTGTTTTCTTTTTTAACACGTTTTAATTGCTGCTAAAGTACAGGGTTACCCACAAAGGATTCAGAGACGACTGTACGGAATTTATACTATCTGATTTCTTATATTTAGATTTCCTGTAGCTTTAAACTTCTTTCTTTCTTTGCAAAATCATTTAAAAACCCATTAAAAGACTCCATCAAGGGAAAAAAACTTATCTCAATATTTGGATCGTCCTATTTTAAGAGTTTCCAGTCGTCTTTACATAATATTTGAGGCAAAACGGGACTGCATGCCAAACGAAATGTATGTGTAAGGATTACTGATGGCTTTAATATATTTTATGCTACAAGGATCATTGACTGTTCAAATATAGTCTATGCTACAAGGATCACTGATTGCTCAAATAAATATTCTATGCTCTAATATATTCTGTGCTCTACGGATCACTGATTGCTCTTATGCTATAAGAATCACTGATAACTCTAACATATATTATGCTCTCAGGATCACTCATTGCTCTTATATATTCTATGCTACAAGGATCACTGATAACTCTAACATATATTAGGCTCTCAGGATCACTGATTGCTCTTATATATTCTATGCTATAAGGATAACTGATTACTCTATCATATTCTATGATCTCAGGATCACTGATTGCTCATATATATTCTATGCTATAAGGATCACTGATTGCTCTAACATATTCTATGCTCTCAGGATCAGTGAATGCTCTAATATATTCTATGCTCTATGAATCAATGATTTCTCTAATATATTCTATGCTCTAAGGATCACTGATTGTAGACTGTCTGAATCACCAGAACTGGAGAGTTTACTCTTACAGACAATCCAGGCAAAACACTAAAGATAATATACACAGATCAGTATTCTGCAGGGGGATTCAGAAAACAGGAAAAAATTAGCTGAAAAATCTACAGGG
This sequence comes from Eurytemora carolleeae, assembly GCF_000591075.1. Taxonomy (NCBI): domain Eukaryota; kingdom Metazoa; phylum Arthropoda; class Copepoda; order Calanoida; family Temoridae; genus Eurytemora; species Eurytemora carolleeae. Next base: position 187,363 of record NW_019396549.1, on the reverse strand, counting down.
GGATTCTTAAAAACAGAATTTAATATTTAAAGATTCTGCAGCCGCATGGGGATTTTTGAAACAGGAAAAAAGTTAAAAATTCTGCAGGGGGATTCAGAAAACTTAACAGTTATTTGAAAAATCTCCGGCGGGATTTAAAAACAGAAACAAATATTTTAAAACTTTGCAGGGGAATTCAGAAAACTGGGACAAATATTAGAAAGTTTTGCAGGGGGATTCAGAAAACAGGGACAAATATTTGAAAATTCTGTAGGGGGATTCAGAAAACAGGATCAAATAGCTGAAAATTGTGCAGGGGGATTCAGAAAACAGGAACAAATATTTAAAAATTCTGCAGGGATATTCAGAAAACAGGATAAAAAAGCTGAACATTTTTAAATCCTGCAGGGATATTCATGAAACAACAAAAAATATTTTAGAATTTTACAGAGGGATTCATAAAACAGAAACAAAAAGTTGAACATTAACAAATGGACTGATTGAAAACTAGAAAATGAAGAACTCGAAAATAGTCTGAAAATGCGAGTACGAAATTGTTTTCATAATTTTAAGTTTAATTACAGAGAGACCCGACTCACAACGTTATCCTTCAAATCATTTTTTAAACAATAATATGAAGATATCGTTTTTTTCTATTTTGAAAACTGTCGAATTCTACCAATTTCCTTTTTTGTCTACTGCATAAAATCTTTAAGTAACATTTATAGAAAAATTATCAGTTTTAAGATAAACTGTGTTGTGAATCAGGGTTGTTTAAAATTCATTTAACAATCTCTTAAAGTTTCAGGTCTATAGTTTTTTTGAGGAGGGGGAGGGGATATATTGGGGGNGGGGGTCACGGATTGATAATAGGGAATCCTTGTGCTTGAAACACTATTGAATCCGTCTGCAGGAATGACAGGATAAATTGAAATGAATTAATTACAGATTTGTAATTATATTTCAATTGTTAGATCGTGGAGCTATTCATTCCTTTAATTCTGTTTATCTCTTTTCATCTACAGGGTTACCTTCAAAGAATGAGACTTCAGAGATGATTGCACGAAATTTGTTGAGGCCTTTTTCTTACATTCAGGGTTCCTTGTATCATTCTATAAACCATCCAAATACACCATTAAATACACAAACCAACGATCAAATCTCAGATCGTCATATTATAAGAGTTTTGGGTCGTCTTTACAGTCTCATCCTTTGAGGGTAACCCTGTAGTTCCAAGGGATACTGCTGGTACGTAACTATAAGTATCATGGGCGCCGGGTTCCCAAGCTAGTATATTATATTTTCTTTAATGTTCAATATATGACTATATTCAATATATTCCTCTATATTCAATATATACATATTGAATATACCTCTGGAGTGGATATTGAATATATCCTTGTATATTGAATATACATCTTGAATATACCTCTTGAGTGGATATTGAATATACATCATGAATATACCTCTGGAGTGAATATTGAATATATCCCTGTATATTGAATATACATCTTGAATATACCTCTTGAGTGGATATTGAATATATCCCTGTATATTGAATATCCGCTGAAACAATGTATTTGCCCGTCTACGGCGTAGGATCTGGGAAAATTGTCAAATTTTGATGGATTTGAAACTAACCACTTATGTGAATAGAGAGATGGGGAGAGATGGGTTAAAGGAGAAGGAGGATGGCGGGGGAAGGGGGGGAATTTTGTGGAATAATGGAATACGAAAATTGGAGATTCTTGTCTTAGAAAAAGATAACTAGACCTAGACCTAAACAGGCGTACAAATATGTAGACCTAGAACCAGAGCTAAATCTATACCTAGACCTATACCTAGAACCAGAGCTAAATCTATACCTAGACCTATACCTAGACCTATACCTAGACCTATACCTAGACCTATACCTATACCTAGACTTAGACCTATACCTATACCTATACCTATACCTATACCTATACCTATACCTATACCTATACCTATACCTATACCTATACCTATACCTATACCTATACCTATACCTATACCTAGACCTATACCTATACCTATATCTATACCTATACCTATACCTATACCTATACCTATACCTATACCTATACCTATACCTATACCTATACCAATACCTAGACCTAGACCTAGACCTAGACCGAGACCTATATCTCTGTTGTAGATGTGTAAAAGTGATGAAGATAAACCACTACTTGAAGAATCAGTAAATAGTTTCAGGATGAATTAATTCACAAGGCTACACTCAATTTTACTTAGACCAGGAATGTCCTTGAAAAGTGTAAACCCAATGAGTCGAAACATTTAAGAAATAAATGCACTTCCATTTTTAAATATGAAATGCGCTGAAGGACATTATAAAGCGGATGAAAATTGTTAATTTCAAATTTGATATTTATTTACGCTATCTAAAATATACAAATAAAACTGTAAACGATACACAGACCCAGAAAGTAAAACACAAACCAATAAAAAATAAAACTCCAAACTGATAAAAAAACCAAATCTACATACCAAAACCGTTAAGAAACCAGACCTGCAATTCCAAACTGATAAAAAACTAAACCTACAATCCCAAACTAATAAGAAATTAAAACTACAAATCCAAACTGATAAGAAATCATGAACCTACACTCCCAAACCGATAAAAAACCAAATCTACAAACCCAACCTGATAAAAAACCAAACCTTCAAACCCAACCCGATAAAAAACCATATCTACAAACCCTACCTGATAAAAAACTAAATCTGCAAACCCAAACCGATAAAAAACCAAATATAATAACCCAAACCGATAAAAAACCAAATGTACAAACCCAACCCGATAAAAAACGAAATTTACAAACCCAAACCGATAAAAAAAAAACAAAAAAAAAACAAACTGCAAAATGAGTCCATAGAATTGAAATGAAACCCAATCCAAAATGCTTAAATTTTTCGTCTCAACTAAATGTGTAAATATATGCATGTTGAACTAATATAGTAGAACCATGGGCTTACAACTCATAATAGTATGTCAAATTCCAAATGATCCAAATATCTTTAAATTTAATAATTAACGAAATAACCCAAAATTCAACTTATGCAATTAGCAGAATTCGCGTAGATTCGATTTATCAAATTATGCAAATTTTCCCAAATTCCGTGCGAAAATCAATGATTACATTCAATCTCAGATAAAATATAAACTTGCAAGGAAATTAAGGAAACAAATGGATTTATTAATTTTTCTATTCTATTAAAATTACAGAATCTAGCAGTAATTGTAACTGATAAAAGTCAAAAATTCTATCCTCCTATTTTTACTAAGGCCGAATTTAAAGAATTTGAGCCACGGCTTAAATTTGAGATGCGTCTCAAAAATTGTTGGTTCCCCTTAAAATTGTATTCCATGTTTAAATATTTAAGTCGGCGATCAATTGAAACCGGCTTTTGGCGAATTTTAGACGCGGCTCAAATTCATTAAATTCGTACTCTGATGTCCTTTTCATGAATAGTCCTAGTTCATAAGTGGACCCCTGTCGAGATCTTCGCCACGAGATTTGGAATAAATTTCTATATTTAATATATTGAAGATTCGAATATGATATTTGATACAAACCAAAACTGATTTTATAATGAGAAAAAAACATTTTCAACCAAATTTCTGTCAGTTATAGATGTGTAAACGGATTTGATTAGATTTTTTAGACAGAGGGGGGGGGGGGTGTAGGCTTTGCCCCCTACTACTAAAAATAAAATTAACAGTCCATGAGCACAAAGTAGAATTTATACCATGATTTTTTCTTCTATTCTATTTATCTTTTCTTATTCATAAGAAAATAAAAGCATACGTAAATTGATGGGGGAAGGGGAGGGGGGGCACAGACCAATTTTATGAAAATTGTGGGTTTTCACTTGTTAAAGTAATCTTGACTCTAGTATCTATCTATTATCTTTGTGTGCATGTCATGAGTTGGTTTGATATTGGTTTTGGCAGATTATACAGTATTATACCTTCTCACATGCATCATCATTATAGGCAGGCAGGAGACAGAGTTTTCAGTTATACTGTATATACTAGATATAGAGACAGAGTTTTTAGTTATACTGTATATACTAAATATAGAGACAGAGATTTTAGTTATACTGTATATACTGGATATAGAGACAGAGTTTTCAGTTATACTGTATATACAAGATATAGAGACAGAGTTTTCAGTTATACTGTATATACTAAATATAGAGACATAGTTTTTAGTTATACTGTATATACTGGATATAGAGACAGAGTTTTCAGTTATACTGTACATACTAGATATAGAAACAGTTTTCAGTTATACATATATATATTTATGTAAATATATATAACTATAAAGCAATAATCAGAGCAGCTTCTCAGTTTTCATATTTATTAATACGGCTGGACTAAATATATATATATTTATTAATACGGCTGAACCAAATTGGCTGAACTTTTTAGAGGAAACCCATTGGTACCCTGGGGGTAACAAAGGCTAAAGAAATTGATTTTCTTTTCAAGAATTTTTTTCTTTCTTTCAAAATTCAATTTTTTTTCATTTCACGGGCAACGCCGGGCACTCCAGCTAGTACTGTATACAGGAAATTGAAAAAAATTCTAGTTTCCGGCCCTAATTTGCAAGTATATGCAAAATTGCCAATTTCGCTCCACTTTGCAAGTGTAATTCTTGAATTATCAAAATTTGCATAAAGAGAGAATTAGGGGAAAAGACCCTCTGAACTTTATCTGATCAATTAAACTTTCAAGTGTTCTTCCAGATGCAACTTAACATTTTATAGAAATAATTCAAGTGTCCTTCCAGATGCAACTATAAATTTTATAGAAATAATTCAAGTGTTTCATGCACATAGGGTCCTATATTATATGTTAACCGATTCAAATGTCTTTTAACAAGTTTCTTCTTTATTTGTAGACTAATTCATTGTTTTGATTTTTTCATCCTTTCCGGGCATATTCATTATTCATCCTTTCCGGGTATATTCATAATTCATCCTTTCCGGGTATATTTATTATTCATCCTTTCCGGGTATATTCATTATTCATTCTTTCCGGGTATATTCATTATTCATCCTTTCTGGGCATATTCATTATTCATCCTTTCCGGGTATATTCATTATTCATCCTTTCCGGTTTTATTCATTATTCATCCTTTCCGGCATATTCATTATTCATCCTTTCCGGGTATATTTATTTTTTATTCTTTTTGGACATTTTCATTATTCATCATTTTCGAATATATTCAATATTCATCTATCCCGGACATATTCATCATTAATTCTTTTCGGACATATTCATCATTAATTCTTTTCGTACATATTCATCATTAATTCTTTTCAGACATATTCATCATTTATTCTTTTCGGACATATTTATCATTAATTCTTTTCGGACATATTTATCATTAATTCTTTTCGGACATATTCATCATTAATTCTTTTCGGACATATTCATCATTAGTTATTTTCGGACATATTCATCATTAATTCTATTCGGACATATTTATCATTAATTCTTTTCGGACATATCCATAATTAATTCTTTTCGGACATATTCATCATTAATTCTTTTCGGGCATATTCATTATTCATTCTTTATGGACATTTTCATTATTCATCATTTCCGGACACATTCAATATTCATCTATCCCGGACATATTTTTATTAATTCTTACCGGACATATTCATTATTCATTCTTTTCGGGCATATTCAGTATTCATCCTTTACGGGCATATTCGTTATTAATTTTTCATGTGTAGCATAGAGAATCTGGAATTTCTGCTCCATCTTAAAGCAAGAAACATTTTAAAAATCTTTAAAATTTGAAATACTTTTTGTAAATATTAGAAAATGGAGGATTGACTACTAAAATGTAGTTGGGCCGAGGGGGGGAGGGCTCCCCCCTTTTTACATCTTCTTGAAATATGAGTCAGGGTTATTTCTCCGAAAGTAATCAAAATATGTAAATGCGCCAGACTTGGAAGGTCTCCAGTCAAAAATGACAGAGAAATCAGCTGACTGGTGATGAGACCTAGTTTTGTCGCCATCTTTTTATTTTGGTGCCATAATTTTCACTTTCTATTGTTTTCCCCTCTTTTTGTGTTTATTAATTTCTAGATATAATTAAAGGTATTTTAAATTTAGAATTTTTAACAAGTGTTCAGTTCCTGTCCATTCTTTTTAATTTTTTCATTTTATTTTGGTATCTCTTCATTTCTGGCAAGATGTTGATTAAAATAACAGTTTTTTTTATATCGGATTGTTCAACTGGGAATTCATTAAATTTTGACAATAAAACAATTAAACCACATAAACCTCCATTATGCATAGCAGCGTTTGAAAGATACCATTCTTTTATAAAAAATTTAAACAATTATTCAGGTTTAGCAAAACTTAAACATTTTTCGAGTAATTACGGAAACCGTTAATTGATAGGTCTGAATTGTATGTATTTTGAAGAAATTCAACTTCATGAATATTTTATCCTGTTAGTTTTTAATTTAAATTTTTTTCTTGGCATACAATTGTTTACATTTTCGAACATAAACAAACTTATATATAAATACTGCAGTCTACACACAGGAATTTGGTTTGAGACACGAACAAAAAGTATTGAATATTTTTATATTAAATTATTATTTTTGTCAATATTATCATGAATGTGCATTGTATTTTGTTTTATTATTATTATTTGATAATAGATAGGAGATGGGAAAGGGGTAGTGAGGAGTAGTTTAGTAAGTAGATCTGGATGCCTATAGTAGTTTGAGGGTAGTGAGGGGTAGTTTAGTAAGTAGATCTGGATGCCTATAGTAGTTTGAGGGGTGGTGAGGGATAGTTTAGTAAACAGATCTGGATGCTTATAGTAGTTTAAGGGGTAGTGAGGGGTAGTTTAGTAACTAGATATGGATGCTTATAGTAGTTTGAAGGGTAGTGAGGAGTAGTTTAGTAAGTAGATCTGGATGCCTATAGTAGTTTTAGGGGTAGTGAGGGGTAGTTTAGTAAGTAGACCTGGATGTCTACAGTAGTTTGAGGGGTAGTGAGAGGTAGTTTAGTAGGTAGATCTGGATGCCTACAGTAGTTTGAGGGGTAGTTTAGTAAGTAGATCTGGATGCCTATAGTAGTTTGAGGGGTAGTGAGGAGTAGTTTAGTAAGTAGATCTGGATGCCTATGGTAGTTTGAGGGGTAGTGAGGAGTAGTTTAGTAAGTAGATCTGGATGCCTATGGTAGTTTGAGGGGTAGTGAGGAGCAGTTTAGTAAGTAGATCTGGATGCCTATAGTAGTTTGAGGGGTAGTGAGGGGTAGTTTAGTAAGTAGATCTGGATGCCTATAGTAGTTTGAAGGGTAGTGTGATGGAAAAAATAGGTTGAAAAGAAAGTGTGGGTAAATAGGGTAATATTGGTAAAAAAAAAATAAGTTTTTTTAAAATTTCTCTGTGTATACGTTTCAATAACCAGTTTTAATGTATATAAACTACATTGCTACTCATGCTTACCCCTCTTTCGGTGCTTAGGATTCCTGTGCACCTAAAACTAAGCTTTCAGGGCGTACTGCGGTGATTCCCGGACCAAAGAAACAGAGAGGGTTTTAGCGGAGAGCCTTGTATCTTTCTTATTGTCTACAATAAAACTAGTTCTTAAGCTGTTAAATTACGTTAAATGTTAAAGAGAGTACTCTTAGTGAATGCAGGGATCAATAATCCTAAATTGAATTTATATTTACTTTAGTTTTAGACGAGCTACTTATCATTTCAACGCTATGCGAAATATAATTTGACAATGTTTATTAGATTATATTAGTCAAATATTGATTTTTCGAAAGAAATATTCATGAGCACACTTTACATATAATCATATAATGAATTTATATCGCAAAGCAGAGAAATGTACAATTTACATGTGTTTGTGTGTTACCTACTGGAATCTTAACAATTAGATAGATATTACTTTCAAAAAATGTTACACTGCTTCCCCCTCCTGAGCAAAAAAAAGGTAGCTTAAAGGAACTGTAAAGGAAAATTGAAAGGGGGTATAGACTGAAAGCTTATCACTTTAGCTCTCGATCGCGACCCATGAAAGTTATATCTGATGTTCCTTTCTCAAGAAACTGATTTACAACTTTGTCAAATTTATACGAAAATTAATGTATATACAATTTTGCATAAAAGTAGTCCGGGTTTAAAAAGATCAAATTCAGCAAATATGCAACCAATCTGAAAACGATGATATCCCAGAGAAAGCTAATTGTAAATTAGGTGTACTCCAATTCTAATTTTATATTTGTTATTTCTATTTTTTATAGATTTAATTCATAATATTATTTATACGTCCATATTGCTTGACCAGAAATTCCACCAATGGCAGTGCAGTAAAGTGGTCACGTGATACAGGCGGAGACATGTGACCAGTATACTGCTCTGCCATTGGTGATAGTTCTGGTCACGTGATTTAAGTTTAAGATTTTCTAAATTTTACATATATGAACTTTCGTATAATTTTAGTACAGTTTTATATCAATTTTTCGAGACAGGAACATCAGATAAAACTTTCATGGGTCGCGATCAAGATCTAAAGTGATTAGCTTTCAGCCTTTACCCCCTTTCATTTTTCCTTTACAGACTAGTCCCTTTAAACCTCAGATTTACAGGGCATTTCTGCCAAGTCTTGGACGATTTTAAAATTAGCACTGGCAACGCCACGATATCAGATAGTCGACATGAACACACCCATAATTAAAATCTAATAAATATCCATGAAATTAATTCACTTCCTGTAAATATGAATCAAGAAAAGCTAAAAGCTTACAAATATAGAATAATTCTAATGTGTGGTTTTAGTATAAAATTGTATTTATCCCAAAAGATTGAATTTAAGTTGTGTACAGGGTGTGCTAGGGTGTGTACAGGGTGTACAGGGTGTGATATGGTGTGCTAGAGTGTGCTATGGTGTGCTAGGGTGTGTACAGGGTGTATAGGGTGTGCTAAATCTAGTTTTAAAAGTAAAAAATTACAATAATAAAAAATCCCTTTTTTTAGTTATTAGGATTCCTAATTATATTTCAAAGCATTACTGAAAAAAACTAAGTTTTTGCAACAAACAATGGATTTTTTTATCCTTATAATTTTGCAACAAAATGTCGTAACCCTTTGATATTTCAAACTATGAATTATGTTTGATCAAATAGTCAAAGTTTAAAATATATAATATATACACCACCACGTTGCAAAGATATAGGAATTAGAAAATTTGAGTTTGTTGCAAGAACTCAGATCTTTTTAAGCAAACTAAATTCAAAATGTTTTAGTTCTGCTATAGAGTTAATGTCGTGAAGCTTAACTTTATCTCATTCAAAAATTCTCGACTTTATTTAAATGATTTCAAGTTCCGCTTCCGGTAAAACTAATTCTATTCTTAACTAATTCTACAGTGGGTCTCAATAATCATAAGTTTAAAATATTCAGATCAAAAAGTTTCATGATATAAATGATACGTAAATGAAGCTGTGATTTGTACAATTGAAAAGGAATTATTATGATTATTTTTTTTTGTTTCGTAATTATTGGGACCCCCCATGCAAGGTTAGAAATCTTCTTTAAAGTCTACCTTGAAATCTGGACACGCCCCTTTCTCAGTAGTCACGCCTTCCATACATCATCAGCTAAACCTAGATATATATATATGTATAAAAATATAGATGTATATATACATATATATATATAAAAATAGACAAGATTAATAAAGAAGCTTTTGATTTATTATAATGTTTTATTTGTTCAGGGTAGTTTTTTTGCGATTTCTTAGTATATATGTTTTCAACGCTTTATATATTATTAATTTTATATTTATTAGTTTTCAGTACTGTACACTACAGTACAGTACAATACAGAACAGTACGGTAAACTACAGTACAGTACAGTGCAGTGCAGTACAGCACAGTTCAGTAAAGTGTAGTAAAGTAAAGTACAGTACAGTACAGTACAGTTCAGTAAAGTTCAGTACAGTACAGTACAGTGCAGTGCAGTACAGTACAGTACAGTACAGTACAGTAAAGTACAGTACAGTACAGCACAGTACAGTACAGTACAGTACAGTACAGTATAGTACAGCACAGTACAGTACAGTACAGTACAGTACAGTACAGTACAGTACAGTTCAGTACATTACAGTACAGTACAGTACAGTAAAGTAAAGTACAGTACAGTACAGTACAAGTACAGTACAGTACACAAAGAGAATAGAATATATATTAGAGGGTAATTTACTATAAAAAAGTGTAAAACGGCCATTTTGTTGTACTGTTTCCATACTGCAGGTGTACTTCACATATTTATGCTATATAACCTTTTGGGCCCTGGAATATCATTTTAGTACAGTACAGTACAGTACAGTACAGTAAAGTACAGTACAGTACAGTACAGTACAGTAAAGTACAGTACAGTAAAGTACAGTACAGTACAGTACAGTACAGTACAGCACAGTACAAGGGCAATGCAGCAAAGTAAAGTATGGCATAGTACAATACAGTATAGTACAGTACAGTACAGTACAGTACAATTTATTGCAGTACAGTACATTACAGTACAGTACAGTACAGAATAAACGGAAACCGTAAAATAATTACATTACATAGTAGAATAGAGTATTTGTTAGTACAGTACAGAAGTATAGTTCAGTACAGTATAGCGCACACATTTTTAGAGACAATTTTCTTTTCTTTTGTAAGTTCATAAATATTTAAGAAAGAATAGACGAAAACTAGAGTTTAAACCACGTGTTTAGTTGTGTTAAAACTTAGAGATAAAAGAAATTTAGAATGTGTAAGAAGATGAGATTGCGTTTATTATGGATTTCTGCAAAAATAATGAGTAAGAATCAAGAAATCCCCACAATTCAAATGGTCCGGTACAATATACATCAAAATAAAAATGAGTCATGAACATATATTAAAACTAACTTTATCCAGTTTAATAAAATTATTTTGTCAAAAAAACGTAAACAGTCATAAATCTTGGTATAAGATTAAAGTATAAAAAAGAAATCTGTGGTGCAAGTAATTAAAAGAATTAAATATTTTTCGTTTTAATGAAATTGTTCACGGTCACGCACCTCTTTATATAAACTCCCCGCCCTACTTAATCAGAAACTGGAAAACAAACTTAGCTTTTCAAGTTCAGATACAACCTTTATCCTGGTTCCC